>NC_133658.1:895111810-895351810 GCF_037893015.1 Macrotis lagotis
AAAAAATCAAATGAGATAATATTTGTAAGACACTTTGTACAATGTCCTTCACATGGTGGGTAGGTTTATGAAGATTTATGAGGACTTCCCTTCCTTTATCCCTTTTCATTTTGCCACTGACTTTGTGTGAACTCTAAAAAGTCCTTTCCCCAGCCTAGTCCTCAATGATGGTATCTGTCCAGCTGGTGCAGATGGACAGGGAAAAATCACAGACCTGGTTCCCTACCTTGACCTTCCAAAAAGACCCTCCCAGTAAGGCTGTTAAACATGCCTGAGATTGTGACTGAGACAAACCCTGGTGCCTTTGACATAGCCAGGCATAGGAAGCTTGGAGTTTCTATCTCAGGGAAATGTGAGCCTATGGAGTTAACCTCCTGCTCACAAAAGGATAAATGATAGACCCCAGATTTCCTCAGCCCACTTCTTGTAACTAAGCATAGCTGATCCTTTCTTCTTTAGCCTTGTGACAATGTATTTGTACCTCTTTTCTTCTGGTCCTCCTGATCCCCTGCTATTGCCTCTCGGTGTCTGGATATCCTTAGTAGTTCAGACTTTGGAGAGGAAATTAAACTCCATTCCCAACCCCTAGGGTCCTCAGTTGACTGTCTGATGGACTGGGAGAGGAGACACCCAGGATTGGCTACATTTCATGGGAAGCTTCCTGTCTCTGTTGTGGTTTCCCTCTTGCCTGGGATAGGTCACCAGGGAATAAGAAGGGCAAAGTCTATAGTAATGCCCCTTACAATGACTCTGGAGGTATCAGGAATATTTTTCTCTGCTCTCGCCAAACTTCCACTTATGCTTCTGTTGACTTTGTTAGACCAGAGAGAATAGCTTCCTCAAATCTTGTGAATGACCTAGGGAAACCATTCACTAGACCTACTTCTAGGTTCAGAAGTCAGCTCTGTTCACCTCAGAGGCAGACCTGACTGGGATGTGTCTCTGTCCAGGACATCTCTCCACACCTGCCTTTCTTACTTTTCATCCCCAGCACACACAAATTACCCAGGATGCCTTGTCCTTACTTCCCCAAGAAGGTAGGATCCATAGGATCATGGGATTTATAAATTGAAAGGGAACTTAGTGGTCCTTTATCTCAGCTTTTTTCTGCTTCTGAGACTACGGGCAGACAACTCCCCTGGACTTCAGTGTCTTCAATGATAAAAGAAAGAGTTTGAAATTTGTGGTGCTCACAGCCCTTTCTAGGCCTGTATCCTATGATCAAAGTCAACTGCTTCCTTCTACATGAGAAATGAAGGCCAAGTTGATTATTTATTTATTAGGGAACCACTGTATGTTCAAGTCTAGAATAAATGCTGAGACAGGAAGGAAAGAAGAAAGGAAAGAGGGAAGGAAAACAATCATGTCTTAAGGGCCCACAAAGTGCCAGACACTTTGATATCTGCTGGGGAGTCACAGAGAGGACAAAATAATCCCTCTTTTTCACTAAGGAAAAGTGATATGTGAGGCTGTTTTGGTAAAATGTTAGCTTCTTGGGGCAGGAGCTGTTCTTTGTCTTTGTAGCCTTCTGAATACAGTGCTTTGTATTTTCTTTCTTCTCTTTCTCTTTGGAAGGTCAAGTTAGGGGACCAGTCCTGTGATTTTCCGTGTCTAGAGAAGAATACTCCTAACAAGGTAGATGAGTCAAAATAATTGGCCTGTAAGATTTTACTGCTGTCTTCCGGTATCGTTTAGACTAGGTGGAGAGAGAGACAAACCAACAGAAAACATGAAATTAGCACTTATGGTCCTTTGGAATGGGTTGTCAACAGAGACCATAGATTTCATCCTAGACTCCTCACTATCTCTTACCCTCTGTCAAATCAATGTACAAGGCTTGTTGATTTTTACCTTTGTAGCATCTTCCAAATATTCCCCCTCCTCTCCTCTGATACTGCATTCTCATTGATGCCCCTTCTGCCTCACACTTGGATCAGTGTAATGAATTCTAGGGAGTGGATTGTGGTTAGAAGTTATTTGTCTCCCATCTTTCCCACCTGCAATTTATCCTTCATTCAGTTACCAAATTGATTCTCCTAAAGTACAGGTCTATCTGTCTATCCTACTCAATCCTATCTATCCACTATCCTACTCAATAAGCTTTGGTGGCTCCCTATCCCTCATAAGATCAAAATTAAAAATGTCAAAGCCTTCCCTAACTTAATCTTCTCCAGCCTTTCCAGTCTTATTGTGCTTTACACCTTTCCCCCATCCCCCACATACTCTGTGATTCGGTTATATTGATCTCCTTGTTCTTCCAAGGTGGATATTTCCTTTGATCATCCCTCCTGCCTACAATTCTCTTTTTCCTTACCTCCTCTTCATGGCTTCTTTCAATCCTGGTAAAAATTCACCTTCCACAATTAGCCAGTCTCATTCCCCTTAAGTCTGATGCCTTTCTTCTACCATCAACACCAATTTGTCCTGTGTGGATCTTATTTTTGCATACTTGTTTTCTTCCATTAGACTGAGCTCATTGAAAGCAGGATCTGTCTTTTGACTTCCTTTTTCACATGTGCCCAGATTATAGTAGGACCTGAATAAATGTTGATTGACTGACTTAATGCCTCTTCTTCCTTTTGGTCTTTCTTTCAGTTTTGTCTTCATGATCAGATGGGTATGTTCATCTACCTCCATACTTTGTGTAGCTATTCTCTGGGCTATTTCTGTGCTGTCTTAAAAGATGATGCTCTGGATAATACATGAAATATTAAGGTAAGCCTGCTCTAACACCTTCCACCCAGGGACCCATAACCATTGTTGCTTCAGGATACTGTACTGGAAACCTAAGGAATTTACAACCCTCCTTCAGTTTTGGCTGCCTCCCCGAAGGCAGTTGTGGGAAGAGGGTTGGACCTGGTGTGAGAGAACTAGATCCAGACCCAACTTTACCCTTACTGTCCATGTTATCCTGAGGTTCCCTGACCTCTTTGGCCCTCAATTTCCTTAATTGTAAAATGAGGGGGTTGGATGATATGACGTCTGATGTCTCTTCCAGATGGAAATTTATGATTCCATGTAAATAAAGTTTGGATTTAACTTTCCCTATCTTCTTGGACCTCAGAGTAGCTGGAACAAATCTGGAATAAGACAATGCTGAACAATGTCAACAAAAACCTTCCTATTAGGGCTCTTCTCCAAGGTATTTGGTGGCATAAAGTGTCTCTTAATCTTATTTGTGTCTTTTTTAATGAAAGACTTTTTTTACTTGATCAAGATTTATTTCCTCTCCTTTTCACCTTCCTCCCATACTTGAAAACAAAAATAAACATTTATAGCAGATTTTATGTATAGTCAGACAAGGCATATTGATGCATTGGACATGATCTAAGAGAATGTAGGTCTTCATCAGCATCTTAAGTCTATCACCTCTCCATCAGGAAGTGGGAACATGGTTAAACATGAGTTCTGGGGGGCAGAGTCAATTGATACCTTCTGAGTATGTATTTTGATCCTCCATGGGACCAAAGTGATTTTCTATGATCAGATTCTTCTTTTTCTGTTGTTTGCTCATTTCCTCATCCTATGACTAATTTACCATACTTCCAAGGCTTTGGGGGATTTTGGGGTCACCCCACAGGAATTCCTAGAAACTCCTCCCCTCAAAAAACTCCTAAAGTCATCAAATTATGAATCTAGCCAAAATTTAGAGGGTTAGAACCCATAGAAAGACTAGGTGATACAATTTCCCAGCTCAAGACAACTTAGAGGATCTGCAGGAAAGGTCTGTTTCACCATTACTTGGGGTTGGAAAGAGCTGCAGTGCAGCTGGACTAGAGCAAACCACAGAACAGCAAACCTGCTCCAGCCTTCCAGGAAGGGATGCCAGGGTCCCTGGGGGCACCTGAGTCTGTGGCAGAGGAGGCAGTTTCCAGACCTCTTGATCCAGGCATCACTAGGGACAGTTTGAAGGGGCAGTGAGAAAACTGTGGCACAAGCATGAGTGGAATGCTAGCATCAAGATCAGCCCTGTAAGTGAGGAAACTGCAACAGGAATCAGTAGAGTCACCCAGCACTTTCAGCGTGCCCAGCTCACAGTAGGTAAGGGAGTCAGGGGAGACTGAAGAGGTCTCTCTGCTTCCTCTGGGGTAGTACTCTGCTATTTGTCCACACCCAGATTCAGGTTGCAGTTTGGTCCCCATACTACCATAGCTGAGCAGGGACCATCCTCATAGCTCCAGGGCAGAGGGGAGGGACTGTGGTCATCCACATACGAGAGCACAGGCAAGAGAAGATTCAAAGTCTTTCATAAGACCTTGGAGGAATTATGTTTCCTTTGGAGTGACCCCAAACTCCCCAAACCCTTGGAAGTATGGTAAACCAGTCATAGGATGAGGAAATGAGCAAACAACAGAAAAAAAAAAAGAATCTGATCATAGAAAATTACTTTGGGGGTGGCTAGGTGGTGCAGTGGATAGAGCACTGGCCCTGGAGTCAAGAGTACCTGAGTTCAAATCTGGGCTCAGACACTTAATAATTGACAAGCTGTGTGGCCTTGGGAAAGCCACTTAACCCCTATTGCCTTGCGAAAACCTAAAAAAAAAAAATTACTTTGGTCCCATGGAGGATCAAAATATGTACTCAGAAGATATCAAAGTCTAGGATTCTGTATCCAAAATCTCCAAGAGAAATAAGAAATGGGCTCAGGCAATAGAAGAGCTCAAAAAAAGACTTTGAAAAGCAATTAAAGGAGGTGGAGGAAAAATTGGGAGGAGATATGAAAATGATGCCGATCAATCATGACAACCAAGTCAGCAACTTGGTGAAAGAAATGCAAAAAATACTGAAGAAAATAGCATGTTAAAAACCAGTTTAGGCCAAATGGAAAAAACAAGACAAAAGGCAAATGAGGAAAAGAATACCTTAAAAAGCAGAATTGGTCAGCATGAAAAGAAGTTAAAAAGCTCTCTGAAGAAAATAACTTCTTCAAATGTTGAATGTAACTAAAGGAGGCTTATGACTGCAAGAAATCAGGAAGAAATGAAATATTACCAAAGGAACCAAAAATTAGAAGGAAATGTGAAATATCTCATTGGAAAAACCACTGACCTAAAAAACAGATCCAGAAGAGATAATTTAAAAATTATTGGCTGCCTGAAAGTCATGACCATGAAAAGAGCCTAGATTTCATTTTTCAAGAAATAATACAGAAAAATTGCCCTGAGATCCTAGAAGCAGAGGGCAAAATGAAAATTGAGGGAATCCCGAAAGAGATGCCCAAAGGAAAAACTCCCAGGAATATTGTAGCCAAATTCCAAAACAGAGGTAAGTGAATTGCTTTGGGTCACACAAGCTAGTAAGTGTCTGAAGCTGTATTTGAGCTGAAATCTTCCTGACTCTAGACCTACAGCTCTATCCACTGAGTCACCTTGCTGCTATTATGTCTAAATTTTTAGTTTCTTGGCAAAATGGGGGGTTATGGGTAGAGAAGACTACATATAACATCCTACTTTTTTGATAGGTTGATTATTTTTTTTAAGTTTTTTTGCAAGGCAATGGAGTTAAGTGGTTTGCCCAAGGCCACACAGCTAGGTCATTATGATGTGTCTGAGGCCAGATTTGAATTCAGGTACTCCTAACTCCAGGGCCAGTGCTCTAGCCACTGAGCCACCTAGCCACCCCTAGGTTGATTAGTTTGCTGAACTGTTTTCTACTTTTTAAAAGATTCTGCATTATAAGAGATTTCTTTATGGTAAAATAAGTCCATAAAGGATATGTTGGAATTAGTCTGAGCTGCTTTCCCTAGAGCTGATTGCTAATTTTTCAATGTAAAAATTGGCACTTCATAAATGGGAAAACAGTATAAATCAGGGTTTAATTTATTGCTTTGCTAATTGCTAGTTTTAAGAAAGTGATTGGGAAATTTTAGCAATATTAGTTAAAACATTAAAATGTGCCCTGTGTTCCTTTCCCCTCTCTCCCCCAAAAGAGTTGTTTGTTAAACATTTACTAGTGGGGCGGGGGGGGGGGAGAATGATTAATGTAGATGATGAAAAAATAAAATGTATTTAAAAAAACAAATTTCTTGCCAATAGTCTGGGGAGCATTTCAGAGACATTCATGATACTCTTTGATATGACACAGAGCTTTCAGGGAAGGGATCACTCAATCCAGGGACACATTTCTAACAACCATGCATTGCTCTGATCCTACTGCTATGCTCAATGACAAATGTCTCATGTTTCCTCTTTTAGGCATAGAAAGAAATAACACCATCTTTGAAAACTTCAAAGTGGAGGCATTTTTGCCCCAAACAGACTATTGGCCTATTTCTGCCATTGAGCAAGTAGGTATATCACACTCTTTGGGACTTGATGGTTCATTCTTTTTGCATGTTCATTTATAGTGTTTTAAATAAAATTCTGACCTTAATAAACACCATATAAAACAAGTGTTTACAAAATTAGAGAAGAACAGAAAATGAATAAACATGCTTGTACCCACAAATGGTTTCAAGTAAGTGTTTAACAAATAGTTCTCTGTGAAATAAATATACACAAGTCACACATAAGTTTATTCTTTAATCATCAACATTTTCTTTATAATTTTCTTTACTCTAGACATTCAATATAATAACCTAATTTGTACAAATCCTAATATATAGTATTTGCTGATCCTTATTCTAGCACTGCAATGAATATATGGGAAATTATGAATCTATATGCTATGGAACTTGTATTTCCTTTTTACATAAAAGAAATTCAAAACACAGCTTTCTGTTGGACAGCTCTCATTGTTAAGTTTTTTTCTTTAAATTGAATTTAAATCTGCCTTTCTGAGACTTTTCTCCTTCACGGGGTCTACCCTCTTTGTTCAAACTTTGTGGGTTTACTTCCCTCTTGTTAATCCCCTTCAAATTCTTGAGACAACCTTTAACTTCTCAAAGCTGTGTGACCTTGGGCAAGTTGCTTAACCCCATTGTCTTAAAAAAAACCCTAAATGAGGTCATGAAGAGATAGACCCGACTGAAATATCTAAACAACAATGGCAAAGAATAACTAAGTAGAATTATATTGATCTACTCCCTTAAATATTATTATTTTAGGGAATCTAATTTCTGACCATCATGTCATTTGTGGGGAAGGGGAACTCTGGTATTAATGATATTAATTTAGTGTTAGATATCCCAAGTAGAGAGAGCAAGAGATAGAGACAGAGACATAGTAGATACACAGAGAGAAAAGAGGAAAGGGAGGAGGAAGACATAGAAAGAGAGAGAGATTGAGAAACTTCTCAAAGTAATTAAGGTCCACCTCTGATGTGGGCTGTTATGCTGCCTTGTTAGCATGGGTTAGAAGGGAGAAAGATGAGATATCATTAGCACTTCCTCTCACCTGCACTTTTCCAAGGAAGATTCTAATTCCTGCCAGAAGCAGGAAGTTGATATCAGAGATGACTTTATTCTTCTCAGAGAGATGGGATATCAGGTAAGAATTATGACTATCTGTTTCTCTAAATGATATTAATACAAGGGATATAAACAGGTTCAGTCTGCTTTCTCATTACTTTTTATTGGAGGAAGAAGGGAAATTCTCTATCCAAAGTTTGATCCCCTTTCCACCTATTAACAATTCCACAATGAAAAAAATTATAAAAAGCAAAGAAATCTAAATTGTAGCTAAAGGCAGATCAGAGAGAGAGAGAGAGAGAGAGAGAGAGAGAGAGAGAGAGAGAGAGAGTGTGTGTGTGTGTGTGTGTGTGTGTGTGTGTGTGTGAAGGAGCTTTCCCACTGGAAGTGAGAACTCACCTGGACCAAAAGAGAGTTGTAGATGTCACCCAAAGAGAATCTCTCTCAAGTCTCTATTGAAGAAAGCTAGGCAGGAGGACATGATGGCTACTGCTGACTCTTCTCGTGTGCTTCCAGAGTCTTGCCACAGTCTTCCTTAATAGGCTGATCCTTTATGTAGGAGAGTCATCTACCTGAGAGCCAGTGTGGCTTCAGAAAGGGATAAGGAATAGTTGATATTAGCGTTTGACCAACAACTCCAAAAGAAATGCCAGGAGCAAAAATAAATCTGTGTTCAATGTTTGAGGATATGACCAAGGACTTTTATATATTTTCCTTCCTTATCTCTCTTTTTCATAAATTTATTTTTTTATCCATATGTACATGTATATTTTTAAGTTACAAAATTTCCTTCCACCTCCCCTTCCACCTCTCTTCCCCTCTGCAGCGGACAGTCAAGTTAGTATTGCATACATATAGATATTTATATATATTATATATATATATATATTTTATAAGTATGTTTATAGATTAGTCTTTTCAGTATGAAGAATTAGGATTAAGGGATATATATATATATATATATATGTATACATATATATATATGAGGTATTTTTTTATAAAGTGTTCATCAGATTCTGAAGGGTTGTTTTTTCTTTTGTTTTATTTTGTTTTTCTTCCTCTGGATGCAGATAACATTGTACATAGCAGGTCTAATAACAGTTGTTCTAGCTCTCCGAACTGCTGAGAGGAGCTGTTTCCATCAAGGTTTTTCATCTCATAATGTTGTTAATGTGGACACTGTTCTTTTGGTTATGTTCCCTTCGCTCAGCATCAGATCCTGTAAGTCATTCCATGCTTCTCTAGAATACAACCATTTATGGTTTCTTATAGAACAATAATATTCCATAACATTCATGTACCATAACTTGTTTAGCCATTCCTCAATTGATGGGCTTCCCCTCAATTTCCAATTCTTTGCCACCACAAAAAAGAGGTGCTATGAATATTTTGGAACATGTGGGACTTTTCCTATTTTTTATGATTTCTTCTGGATATAGGCCTAGAATAGGAATTGATAGTTCAAAGATAATTAACATTATTATTTCTCTTTGGGCATAGTTCCATATTGCTCTCCAGAATGGTTGGATCTGTTTGCAATACCACCAGCAATATATCAATGTCCCAATCCTCCCACAACCTCTCCAACATTGATCATTTCCCCTTTTTCTTATCTTGGCCAATCTGATAGGTGTGAGGTGATGCCTCATTGTTGTTTAATTTGCATTTCTCCAATCAATAATGATTTGGAGCATATTTTCATTTGATTATATATAGCTTTAATTTCTTCATTTGAAAACTGTTTATTCATATCCTCTGACCCTTTATCAATGGGTAACTTTATGTATTTTAATGAGATATATTTTTGCAGCTACTTTGTCGGGGATAAAGATTGCTTACCCTGCCTTTTTCACTTCAGCTGAAGCATAGTATATTCTGCTCCAGCTTTTTGCCTTTATTCTGTATGTATCTCTCTGCTTCAAATGTGTTTCTTGTAAACAGCATATTGTATTTAGATTTTTAGTTTTTAATCCCCTCTTCTATCCACTTATGTTTTAAGAGAGAGTTCATTTCATTCACTTTCAAAGTTATCATTATTAACTCTTTATTGTCCTTTATGCTATCTTCCCTCCATATGTATTTTCCCCCTTTTTTACTTTACCCATCTTCCCCAGTATTTTGCTTCTGAATACCACCCCCTTCAATATGTTTTCCCCTTCTATCCAACCCCTCCCCCTTTCCCCTTTCTCATTGCCCCCTTTTCCTTCCCTTACTCTGTCATTTCCTCTTTCCCCCCCCCCTTCTCCTTTTCCCTCTTCATACTTGAAAGATAATATAAGTTTCTAAACTCATCTGAGTATGTGTGTATTAATCCCTCTTTGAGCCAAATCTGATGAGAGTAAGATTCAGGCTGTTCTCACCTCTTCCTCTCTATTGCAATAATTCCTTTGCACCTCTTCATGTGATAGAGTTTACACCATTCAATCTTCTCCTTCTACCCATCTCTTTACTGCCCCCCCCCCTTAAGGAGATATTATTTTTAAATCATTCCATCAGAGTCACAGACTCTGAAGTCTGAGTGTCTACTACTTCTGACTAAGTATATTCCCTCTTATAGAGTTACTATTCTCAAGAATGGGGATATAGCCAGTTTCATCTTATTGGATAAGTTTTTTTCTTTTCCCCCTTTCACCTTTTCAAGTATCTCTTGTGTCTCCTATTTGAAGACCAAATTTTCTGTTTAGCTCTGGTCTTTCCATTGAGAAAAGTTGAAAGTCTCCTATTTTGTTATAGGTCCATCTTTTTCCTTGGAAAAGAAAACTCAGTTTTACTGGATGGTGAATTCTTGACAGCATTCCAAGCTCCCTTGCCCTCCAGAATATATTTCAGGTCCTTAGATCCCTTACTGTGACCCCTTGTTATTTGAAATGTTTCTTTCTGGCCACTCACAGGATTTTCTCCTTAATCTGATAGTTCTAGAGTTTGATTACAATATTTCTTAGTGTTGTCATTTTGGGATCCCTTTTAGGAGGGGAATCATGTATTCCTTCAATGATTATTTTCCCTCTGGTTCCAGGATATTGGAGCAATTCCCCTTCACTATATCCTGAAGTATGGAGTCCAGGATTGTTTTCTCTTCGAGGTTTTCAGGTTTCTATGATTCTTAAATTGGCTGCTGGATTTATTTTCCAAGTCTATTTTACATTTTCTTCTATTTTTCATTTTTTTGGTTTTATTTAACAGATTCTTGTTGTCTCATGAAGTCATTAGTTTCTACAGATTCCAATTTTTTTGGAGAAGATTTTCTTCATTTACCTTTTGAATCTCCTTTTCTAATTGGTCAGTTCTATTTTTGAAGGAGTTGTTGTCTTTTCCTCTTTGCCCAATGGTATTTTTGAGAGAATTATTTTCTTTTTGCACTTGTCCAATTGTATTTTGTTTGTTTTCTTGTTGCCAGATGTTAATTTTCTCTTGCATAGTTTTAATATTCTCTTGCATTTCTTTTTCCCAATATTTCCATTTGATTTTGAAACTCCTTCCTGATCTCTTCTAAGAAATCTTTCCGGGCTGGAGTCCAATTCATATTCTCCTCTGAGTTGGTATTCTTATCTTCAAGGTAACATTAAATGGAACCAATTTCCACTGGCATTCCTCATTTTGGATCCCTTTTCCTAGGGTCTTGTGTTTTGGGAGTGGGTGGTTCACAGACTTTGGTGTTGATATCCCTTAGAGGACTTGCTCCATGGGCTTAGGAACTCCAAATGGGCTGGCCAGTAGGGGATGCCAGAAGTTTTCTTTGGATTGTCTATGATATAGATTTGTGGCCCACTTCTATGCCTGGGACATGGTGGGGACAGAGCTGGCAGCAGGATCAGTTTGGCCCTTGGGATAGTCAGCTAATCAGGTCAATCAGAAATCAACTGAAGGAGATCTGAGGCCCACTCCTAAGTCTTGGAGCAAGGTGTTTACACCTTGGGGAAAGTACATGTTCTTAAAAGGTGGTGCCATAGTCAATGAAGTTACATCATTGCTAAACACAAGTAAACCTTTCTAGAGGAGTTACAAGGAAACAGAAATAGCAAAATTATGAAAATGGAAGTCCTCAACATCCTTACCTCAGAATTGGATGATCTAAATACAAAATAAACAAGAAGGAAAGTAAGATGGTGAATAAAAATTTAGCTATGATAGATCTCTGGAGAAAACTGAATGGGGATAGAAAAGACTATACCATTTTTTTCTCCAGTACATGGCACCTATACTTAAATTGACCATGTGCTAGGGCATAAAATTCTTAAAATCAAATGCAGAAAAGCAGGAATTATAAAAAGCATATTTTCAGATCATGATGCAATAAAAATTACATGTAATAAAGGGCCATGGAAAGATAAATCAAAAGTTAATTGGAAACTAAATAAGTTAATTTTGTCTTATTTTCTTTTAGGTTTTTTCTAGGCACTGGGGTTAGGTAATTATTAAGTGTCTGAGGAGGTTGTATTTGAACTCAGGTACTCTTGACTCCAGGGCCAGTGCTCTATCCACTGCACCACCTAGCTGGCCCTGTCTTTTTATTTTTTGTTAGTTTATTTTTTTACATTTTCCCCCAGCTGCATGCAAAATCAAGTTCCAACATTTACTTACAAAATCCCAAGTTCCAAATCTTCTTCCTTCCTCTCATCCCACTCCCCGCATTGAAAAAACAAGTTACTTGGTATAGGTTAAAAATGTGTAGCTATGAAAAACTACTACAATAATCAGGTTGCAAAAATAGACATAACCCCCCCCAAAAAAAAGATAAATCTCAAGAAAAATAAGGTGAGAAAAAAAGTAAGCTTCAGTCTGTATTGAGACATCATCAGCTCTGACTTTGGGATGGATAGCATTCTTTATCATAAGTACATGAGAGAAATTGCTTCAATATTTTCCCCCACAGTTTTCCCCCAACCCCTTTTATTCTTTTCATCCTGTTCCTCCTCAAAAGTGTGTTGTATCTGAATATCCTACCCAATTATCTTCTCTCTTTTCTATCACCTACAATTCCTCCTCTCCCCTCCCTCCTCTTTCTCCCATCCTTTTCCTCTCCTATTTTCCTATAGGGTAAGATAGATTTCTATAACCAATTGAGTGTGTATGTTATTTCCTCTCTTGACTTCTGTTGAGAGGTGAGTTGCTCCTCTTTTACTCCACTGCAAAACTCTTTCTTGTCTCTTTTATATGAAATAACTTATCCCATTCTACCTCTCCTTTCCCTTTCTCCCAGTACATTCCTTTCCCCCCATTAATTCTATCTTTTTAATATCATATAACTGACTCAATTTTCATGATTTTCTGACATTGCTCTTACTTCTCTTCCAAATTTTCCCTCTACCACCCTTATCTGGTTTTCAATTTTTTTTTCAACTCTTCCATAGCCTGAGATGAATTTATATTTTTCATGGAGGCTTTGGATATAGAGCTTTGATTTTCTTATGTTCTAAGTGTGTATTTCAATCCTCCATAGGATCAAAGTAATTGTTTCTGATCAGATATTTTCTGTTCTTTGATCATTTCTCCAGCCTATGACTTCATCTTAACTCTTTGTTAAAGTGGGGCTCTGCTTCCAGGGTGGAGAATGCACTGTCCCATATTTTGAGAGTTTTTGTAGCTGTTTTCAGGGACGCTCCCCAGGGACCTGCAAGTTCTCAATTCTTTCAAGGTCTTACAAAAGATTATGACACCTCTGTTGGTCTGTGCATGACTACAATTATTCCTTTCTACCCTGGAACCATGAGGAGAGTACCTGCTCCACTGTAGGTGCTAAGTTCTGTGGTGCTTCTGCTCCTTTGTCTGAGACTGAGTCCCCAGACTGACCTGCATCAAAGTATGGGAGAAGCAACAGATTTCTGTCTGAGGGATAGCAAAGAGACCACTGCAATCTCCCTACTCCCTTACTAACCCATGGGCTGAGTGCCCTAGAAGCAGCTGCAGGGTGGCCCCCTGATGGTTGACTGCCTAGGCCTGCTCCTGATCCCCTGGGGACTGGACTGGGCTCTGCAATTACTCTGGTGTGACAGATTTCCTGCTGTCCTTCCAAGTTGTCCTTGACCATCCCTGGTCTGAGAGGTCTGGAAACTGCCATTGCTGCCATGGACTTGGATGAGCACAGGAATCCAAATGTTCCAGAATCTGGTCCTGGATGTCTGGAGCCAGTTTGTTCCAGTGGGCCCAGGCTGTGCTGCAGGTCCTTTCGAACTTGGGTTTAAGAGAACCTTCCCATGGATCTTCCAAGTTCTCTTTGGCCAGAAAACTCTTTCATTCAGAATTTTTTGTGGGTTCTGCCACTCTAGAATTTGATTAGAGTCACTATATAAAGTTATTTGAAGTGGTTTATAGGAGAGCCCATGGGAGTCCCTGCCTTTACTATGTCATCTTGGCTCCATCCCCCATTTGTCTTTTTAAAAGAAAGATTTCTTTAATTGATAAAATTCTATGTTCTCTCCTCATCTTTCCTCCATCACTGAGAACAAAAGCAAAAGCAAAAACCTTTATGTTGTCATAGCACATTCATGCTTTGACCATGGCCAAAGAGAATGTATGTCTCCATCAGCACCTTGAGTCCATCACCTCTCCTTCAGGCGGTGGGCATCATAAGTCTCCTGGAATTGTAATTGTTTATTCTATTGATCTGAGTTCTTAAGTCATTCTAAGTTGTTTTGTCTTTATAATATGTTATTGTATAAATTGTTCTCTTGGTTCTGCTCACTTCACTTTGCATTCATTTGTACAAGTTTTCCCATGTTCCACTTTAGTCATTCACATCATTATTTCTTATAGAACAAAAATATTCTCTTACATTCATGTACTATAAAATAGTTTAGCTAGTGGTCCTATCAGTGAGTTAAAAGGCATGCATGGCTTAACAACTTTTGAAATGTAGTTTCAAAATACTTTCCAGAATGTTGAACCAATTCACAGTTCCACTAACAGTACATATTTACCAATTTCCTTTTTTATCAGTCTTCTCAATCTTATAAGTATTAGATTGGATCTCAGAGTTATTTTAATGTGTATTTCTTTAATTAATAGAGATTTAGAATATTTTCAAAAAAAAATGGCTGTTGATAGTTTGTATTGCTTCCATTAAGTGTTTATTCAGGGGCCACTAGGTGGTCCAGTGGATAGAGCACCAGCCCTAGAGTCAGGAGTACCTGAGTTCAAATATGGCTTCAGACACTTAATAATTACCTAGCTGCATGGCCCTGGGCAAGCCATTTAACCCCATTGCCTCACAAAAAAATAAATAAATAAATCTGCTTATTCCTATCCTTTGATCAGTTATCATTTGGATACATATTCTTATATGCTTGAATCACCTATAGATAGATATGTAAATACATAGATCCATGTATCTATCTATACATCTTGGAAATGAGACTTTTATCAAAGAAACTTGTTGCAAGTCATTCCCCACTCCTTCCATGGGTGTCTGCTTCCCTACTAATTTTAGCTGTATTAGTTGTATTTATGCAAAATCTTTTAAATTTTATATAATTGAAATTGTCCATTGTATCTTCTGTGATCATCTTTCTTCCTTATTTGGTCATGATCTCTTTCTTTATCCACTTCTCTGACTGGTAATTTTCTTCATTGCTCTTCTTGATTTATGATATGACCCCGGGTTCTTGAAAATGATCCCCTACTAAAAAGAAAGAAAAAAAGTGATCCCCAAAGAGTTCAAATTCTGGCAAGGACTGCTGAGTTGGAAGTTTTTAAAATAGATTCAGGGGTTGGCTTCCTGTAGGTCTCTTTTCTTAGGACCTAATTAAGTGCAGAGGGAACCAGAACCATATAGGTCTCAGGGCATAGGTGTTTCAGATTCTTGTCTGAAAAGTCATCTGCTAAATATTGGGAGGAGAGAAAACAAGTTGCCCAAAGTGAAGATTCTTCAAATATTGAGGGAGTAACCTCTGTGGCCAAGTAAGTCATCTACTTGGCTTTTCTGGGTCTCAGTTTCCTCTCCTATAAAATGAAACAATATGACTTAATAATCCTTATTGTCCCTTTTACCACTAAAGCCACAGCCCTGGAAGTGGACACAATCCTTTGTGTGGTTTCAGATAAATAAAATAATAATGAGTAAAAAAGCATTTATATCACACTGAATATGTACCAGAAATGATGTAATTACCTGGAAGGTAATTAACCCCCATTTATAGTAAGAGAAGCAAGTAAATAGGTTAAATGACTTGCCCTGTCATACAACTAGTAAGTGTCTGAAGCTGAATTTGTGATAAAATCTTCCTGATGCCCGACTATGAACTCTATCCACTGAGTCATCTCGGTGCCATACCTCATCCTCAAGCTCCAGCTTCTTGGTAGAAGTGGGAAATTATGGGTATGAAACATTACATTTAACATTACATATTTTGATATTATGTTTGCTGATTTTCTATTTTCTACCTTTTAGAGGATCCTATATTATAAGAGATGGTTCTCTGGATAAGATAAGGTCATAAGGAAATGTTGGAGTCAGCCTAAATGAACTG
Source organism: Macrotis lagotis (assembly GCF_037893015.1). NCBI lineage: Eukaryota > Metazoa > Chordata > Mammalia > Peramelemorphia > Peramelidae > Macrotis > Macrotis lagotis. The sequence goes on from NC_133658.1 coordinate 895,127,624, forward strand.
CTCTCCCTAGAGCTATCATTAAATTTCCATTGTGAGATTGACACTACAGAAATGAGGAACAGAATAAATCATGACTTAATTTATTGTTTCATTAATTGCTTAGTTGTAAGACCTGAGTGGGAAATTTTAGTAACATCAGTTAAAGTTTAAAAAAATGTGCCCTGTATTCTCTCTTCCTCCCCACTCAAAGAGTTGGTTGTTAAACATTTAGTAATAAAGATAAAACAATGAGTAATATAAATAATGCAAAAATTAAATATATTTTTAAAATAAATTTCTTGCCAGAGGCCTGGAGAGTATTTCATAGAGATGTTCCCAATATTCTTTGATGTGACACAGAGCTTCCACGAGGGCAAACCATTCCAAGGACACAGATGAAGAAGTCATAGTTTATTCTGGTCCTATTGCTATTCTCAGCATTAAATCTCCCATGTCTTCCTTTCTTTTAGGCCCAGACAGAAACAACACCATCTGTGAAAAGTGCCCAAGTGGGGACATTTTCTCCCAATGGGACCCTGGGCAAGTGTCTGCCATGGACCAAGTAGGTATATGGGACTTATTGGTCCCTTCTTTGTGTTTGTTCATTTGTAGTGCTTTAAACAAAATTCTGAATTTAATGAAAATCAAATAAAAAATGTTTCCATATACCAAGCAAAACAGAAAGAAAGAAAGAAAGAAAGAAAGAAAGAAAGAAAGAAAGAAAGAAAGAAAGAAAGAAAGAAAGAAAGAAAGAAATATATGCAAGGGGGTACAAGAAAGTAAAGAAAATAAAGTAAAGAAATAAGAAAGTAAATAAGTGGTTCTCAGTGAAATATATAGTTTATTCTGTATCATCAATATTTTCTTTTTATTTTCTTTTTATCTTGATGTTCATAACAATTTGTACAAGCCCTGATTTGTAGTATTTCCCAATTTCTGAGACATGAGTGCCCATTCTGAAATTTTGACATTTGTCCTACAGATTGAGTTGACTCTAGCAGACTTCTAATATACAGAAAACTGTGAATCTCTATTCTATATAGATTCACTCTATCTCTATATCTATATTCTTTTCAGCATAAAAGAAATTCAACAAGTAACTTTCTGTTCTGCGTGTCTGTACTTCCTTCTGATCTTTCTGTTGGCTAGTCCCCATGGTTAAGCCTTTTCCCTTAAACTGAACTAAAATCTGCCTTTCTTTGACTTCTCTCCATCACTTCAGGTTCTACCCTCTGGGGCCAAAGTGACTGAGATTACTTCTCTTCTACTTAATACCTTTTCAAATACCTGCCAGACTTCTCTAAGTCATCCTTCAACAGCTCCTCACATGCATGGTTTTGAACCATGATTGTCCACTCATGCTTGAGCCATCCAGATAATATTTTAAAGTGCTGGCTCATGTGAGATGCTAGTGTTATTAGCAGTCATCCCTAGTTTTTCTTATCTACAAATGAGGGACCAAAGGACCCTTGAAGTCCCTTCCAGCTCAGAAGCTCTTTACCTATAGCATGCTCTTATGGAAGCTCTCCTGCTAACTGAGGAACTTCCTAAAATGGGACCCTGAACATAATTCTTCATGTGGGTTGACCAGGACAGTGCACATGGGCAAGCAATTCCTTTATTCTAAACCCTAAGACTAAACTAATGTGTCATGGTCAGCATGACTGTTGACTCACATGAAGTATTCAGGGACTTCATACTCTGGAACTATTTCAGATTTGGCCCCATCTCCTTCCTAGGACAGTGGTATGGTAGAGTGGAAAAGGGTTCTAGAGTCCAAGAACCTAGGTTCAGATCCTACATCTGATAATTGCTTCCTTTGTGATCCTGGAAAAATCACTTTGATTCTTTGGGCCTCTATTTCCTTCTCTTAGAGGATTAAAGTAGGGGGGCTTCTGATGTCCCTGATGATAATAATGATGATTATGATAAATGGGCAGGTAGGTAGCACAGTGGATAGAGAGCTGGATTTTTCAGGTAGGAATATTCTTCTGCTGAGTTTATATCTAGCATCAAACATTTATAGGCTGTGTGATTCAGTGTTTGCATCAAATCACTTCACCTTCTTTGTCTCAGTTTTCTCACCTGTAAAATGAACTGGAGAAGGAAGTAGCATACTAGCCTAGTGTCTTTATCAAAATAAAACAAAAAAACCCCAAAAAGATCTAAATGGGACCATGAAGAGTTGGATTTCCCTAAAATGACTAAACAATAACGATTAAAAATTAATAATAAAATGAAATAGTAATTGAAATGGACATGGGGGGGGGGGGGTAACCAAACTAGAATTATAATGATGTGCACTTATATATTATTAGTTTAAGTAACATGAAAAAATTCAGTCTAACTTCTGACCACCTTACTATTTTGGGAGAAGTAACAAAGATTGATGTATTGTTTAAGATCCCAAGGAGAGAGAGAGACAGAGATAGGGAAAGAGAAAGAGACACAGAAGGGAAGGGAGGGAGGGAAAAGACAGGGATATTGAGTGAGGGGGGGGGAGAGAGAGAGAGAAGGAGAAGGAGGAAGGGAGAGACAGAGAGAGAGGGAGGGAGAGATTAAGAAGCTTCTCTCTCTCTCTCTCTCTCTCTCTCTCTCTCTCTCTATATATATATATATATATATATATATATATATATATATATATATATATATATAATTAAAGTCTACCTGTGGTGGGAAGTGTCATTTGGCTTAAAAAGGAGGAAGAACCAACATCTCTAGTCTTTTCTTTCAACTGTTCATTTCCAAGGAAGATTTTAATCCCTGCCAGAAGCAGGAAGCTATGGTCTTCTCAGAGAAATGGGGGACCAGACTAGAATTATAACTATCCAGTCCTTTGAATAGTATTAACATAAGTGAAATGACTAGGTTTAGTCTAATTTCTGATTACTTTGTTTTTGAAGGAGGAAGGGAAGCCCCAAGGTCTCTATTCAAAACTTGTCCCACCTCTACCCAATACCAATTCCACAATTAAATGCATCACAAAAACCCAAAGAAACCCATTTATCAAAATTGCAGGCAAGGGGAGATCAGAGAAGATAATACACAGGAGAAGATCTGTGCAGATAATATAGAGGATGTGAGCTTTCTCACTGGGAGTGATGTAACTCAGTTGAACCAAGAGAATGTTCTAGATTTTATCCAAAGGGAAGCTCCACCAAGTCTCTAGTGGTACAGGCTGGGGAGGAGGACATGCTGTCAGTTGCTGGCACCTCTCATGTGCTCTCAGTCTTTTCCTTCATCAACTGAATTGGGGGTGGCCTCTTCCATCTTCTCTGCTGAAGCTAGAAGCCAGAAACAATTTGATGCTTGAAGAGTCCCCCAAGAAAACTTGAAGTTTGAGAGGTCATGAAAATGACTGATCAGGGTGTTCTCCCACCAACTCTACTTAGACAGCTCCTGCGGGGCAGGGAATACATCTCCATCAATGAGGAAAACATCGCATACCAATGAGCATTGGGACAGGAGGTACAAGAACAGCACCAAGAATAATCAGCATTTGCATAGCACTTTCTAAGTATTATCCCATTTGATCTTCATAACCACACAAGACATGGGTGCAATTATTATCCTCATTTTACAGATGAGGAAACTGAAGTACAAAGGGGTTAAGTGACTTATTCAAGATTTACCTCTCATTCTACATCCAGCACTCTGTCCACTGATGTCCATGGATGTCCACTGAACCACCAAGCTATCTCTTGCTCTATGATTTTTTTAGAGTTGATTATTTTAGTCTATTCCATCCATTCCACTTATTCCATTCAATCCTATTAATTTCCATCTTCCTGTTAGGTTAAGCAGTGGGGGGGGGGGGGGGGGTTAGTACTTGCCTTGGAGTTCAGAAATCTCCACTTCTGTCTCTCAGAGTAAACTGTGTGTCACAGGCAGGTCTCACTCTCTCAATGCCATAGATAGCAACTATGACTTATACTTCCTGACAAGTTGCCGATCTGCACCAGAGGAAGGCCTTTCTCCACCAGGGAATTCTCTACATTGATCAACTTGCAGTTCTGGGTCCCTTAAAAAAAACCAAGATTACTTCATGGTTCCAATTTGTCTAAATCTTTTTGGATCCTAACCCTGGACACATTGACTTTCTAGCAAATCCAATATATGTGCCATTCCTTCTAATTTTATGTGATATCTATGAATTTGAGAGGTTTGCAACTCTGTCTTTACCTCCTTCTCTCCCTCTGGAGACTAGGCCTCTTTTTCTGTAAGCTTCTTTGGCTGACAAGAAACATGGCTGACTGCAATTGGGTGACAGATAGGATCACTTGGTTTTGATGGGATGATGGGAATGAATTCCTGTTCAATGACACATGTCCTCATCTGTCTTTCTAGTTGTACTGCCCAGGGTCTAGCTGAAGAAAAGCCTGGCACTGACACCAGTGATGCTATTTGCTCAACTAAGAGTGGTCTGCAAAGCACAAACACTTTAAACTTTATTCCCATCATGGTCATCATGATCATCATTTCCTTTCTCTTACTGTGGATGGCATTTACTACAAGACAAAGGAATCAAGAAGGAGGTAAGCAGAGACATAAACAGGGAGGAGCAGTAGAGATTTTGCCCCAGAGCATTGAGTTTAGAGGGCTCCTTTTGGACTTTAGAAATCACAGATCTCAGGGCCTAAACCATACATTCATTCAGCGAATCTAAGGAAATGCCCTCTGGATGGCAGAGGAGTGATCCCCCCAATCCCCATCCTTCCTCCTTACTCCATCTTTCCCTTCCCAACTTAACTGCTAAAGACAAGGGTCAGTCTGAAGCATATTTATAGAACTATCCCTGTGGAGGGGCCACTCACTAGCAGAGGTGGAGGGGAGGGAAGGGGAAGAGAGGGGAGGGGGGAGGGGGAGAGAGAGAGAGAGAGAGAGAGAGAGAGAGAGAGAGAGAGAGAGAGAGAGAGAGAGAGAGAGAGAGTTAGTTGACTAGATAAATGATGAATGAATGAATTGAAAAATTAATAGATGCTGGATAAGTGGCCAAATAGATGGAAGAACCAGACCCAGAAATTCTCCTATTAGGTCTCTTTCCAAAGGGGATCAAGGGAAAAGTAAAAGAACCTAGATGCCCTAAAATAGCAACTCTTTTTGTGATGACAAAAAAAAAACTGATAACTGAGGGGATGTTCATCAATTTGGGAAAGGATGAATAAGCTCTGATATGTGATCAGTTTGGAATAGTACCATGCTGTAAGAAAGGATGAGTTGGTTGATTTTAGAAAAACATGGAAAGGCTTGCATGAAATAATGAAAAGTGAAGTGAGCAGAACAAAGAGTGTCATATACACTGAGTGTCATGTTGTTCAAAGAATAACTGTGAACAATCCCATTATTCTGAGAATTACAAATACTCAGATCAACTATAAAGGATCAATGAATGAGGATGCTCTCCACCTCCAGAAAAAGAACTGATGAACAGATAGACAATAAGTATGAGTCTACATCTTTTTACAAATCTTAGTCAAATGGGGATGAAGGAAAGAGCTTGGAATTTAAAATGTAACAAAAAATATTAAATGCAAAGGGAGATGGGAGAATGGATGCATAGGCATATAAAATGATGGATGGAGGGATAGTTGAATGAAAGGAAGAATGTATGTATGGATAGATAGATGGAAAGATGAATAGTGGCTGGAAAATAGATGAATAGCCAGATAAAAATATGCACTTTAAAAATATGCTACATGGTGAAACTAGGTGGTGCAGCAGATGGAGCACTGCTCCAGAGTCAGGAAGAATTCATGTCAAATCTGGCCTCAGACACTTGACTCTTACTGGTTGTATGACCCTAGAAAATCCACTTATCCCCAATTGCCTCTCAAAAAATGTACACTAAAATGGCAAGTCAACTCAAGCAGCATTTATTATTCACCTATCATTTGCCAGGCACTGAACTAGTCCCATAGATATATCCAAAGCAAGTTGATCTGGCTACTGAATTTCTCTCAGAACCATTCATAAATCACTTGCTCCATGCAGAGTATTTTGTCCAGGAGTCAAGGTTAATGAGTTCAATTCAGGAAATATCTATTAGGCTCCTCCTCTGTACAGATACACTGTACAACAGTAAAGCAGGTCTCATTTTTTATTTTGTGTTTTTGCAAGGCAATGGAGTTAAGTGACTGGCCCAAGGCCACACAGCTAGGTAATTATTAAGTGTGTGAGGTCAGATTTGAACTCAGGTACTCCTGACTCCAGAGCTGGAGCTCTATCCACTGCACCACCTAGCTGCCCCCCAGGTCTCATTCTCAAAGAGACTCCTGGCTGGTTGGGTGGCGTAGGTTATCTATGAATTTGAGAGGTTTGCATAACCATAACCATGGAGAAGACTACTAGATACATATAAGATCCTGTTTTGGCAGGAGGGAGAAAAGAGATCATATCAGAATATCAGAATGAGAGTTCCTCAAAGGTGAGGATTCCTTCCTTTGCCTGCCACCTTCTCTCTCTCTGTCTCCCTCTCTCTCTTTCTCTGTCTATCTCATGGACTCTGATTGTTGCTGTGTCTCTGTGTCTCTCTGTCTCTTTCTGTCTCTCTTTCTGTCTTTGTGTGTCTCTCTCTGTCTCCGTCTCTCTCCATCTCTCTCTGTCTCTGTCTCTGTCTCTCTGTCTCTCTGTCTCTGTGTCTCTCTGTCTCTCTCTCTCTCTCTCTGTCTCTCTCTGTCTCTCTCTCTCCCTCTCTCCTCCTTTTGTCTTTGTATCTCTAGCACCCAGCATAGCTCCTGGTATATAGTAGGTATGTGGTAAATATTTTTAATTGATTGATGCACCACCTAGTTTTCCCATGTAGCATATGTGCAAAGTGCACATTTTCTAGCTTAATAAATGCTTTCACTATTCATCTGGGGTTTTCCTGGAGCAGTTTGCCACACAGCTGAGAAAGAGTGAACAACAACAGCAAAATTTGGTGGGTGATAGGCTGAATGCTGGGGCTACACCCCCAGTACATACCCTCAAAGGGCTCACATCCTAGCAAGAGACACAGCAGGCAGACCCCCTTGTACATATTTAGTGATAAATGAGAGGTTCTCTCAGAAGGAAAGGATTTGTTTTAAGAGGAAGTGGGCAAGACTTGTGGCAGCAGATGGAATACGAATCATTTTAATTAAAGGCAGAGGGGAAGCAAGGGGAGCATTTCAAGCCTGGATGGCAGCGGATGAAAAGGCATTCCTTGTGTCCTCTGTGAGAACATAAGATCCTTAAAGGGGAGTTTGGCTTATTCTTTTTGCTTTTAACCCTAGAATCTCTAGTGTCTAGTACACAATGAGTACTTAATAAATTCATGTTCACTGATGAAATTCCCAAAGTCACACATGGAGTACCAGAGGCTTTATATGAGCCCGGGTTTTTTTGACTCTGGGCCCAGGGCTCCATCCATTGCGCCCTAGATAGATGTTTTAGTAATTCTAATTTTGTAATTCTAATTATCCTTTCATTAGACATCCTGCTTCCTGACAGTCATCTTTGCATTCAGCTTATGATCTAGAAAGAATGGTGAGGAACTTTTTGTCAAACCTATGGATTGATCAGTTCATTTTTCTACTTACGTTGTTTCCTGGGTCCCTAGCTTTTCTAGCTCAGAATATCCTTCCTTAAACCTTTGATCCCTGACAATAAGCCTGGACAGCATCAACTTGGCCAGTGATTTCTAAATCCATCTTTCCATTGAATAGGAGACCCCTTTCCATTAATAACATGAGGATCCCAGACACCACATTTTAAGAAAGATGTTGGTAAGAGGTGACAGGATGATGATGGGCCTCAAATTCCTATCATATAAAAACTAAATGCAAGATCTGGACATGTTTTGTCTGGAGAAGGGAGGAACAAATGATAGAGTGACTTCAGACTGTTCCTTAGAAGATGAGTCTTGTTCTGTTAAGCCCAGGAGGGGAGAACTAGCACAAATGGGTGGAATTCCAAAGAGGGTCATCAATTATTAGGTTTAAACACGGGAACAATTTCCTCAGCATCCAAACTATACTCAAGTAGAAACCATTGCTTCAGGAAGGAACTGATTCTTCTAAATATCTTCAAATGGAGGGTGGAGAATCAAGTTCTGGAGAGCTGAGAAAGAGAATTCTTGGCCAGGTTTGGGTTGAGAGAGTTAGCCTCTGAGGTCCCTTCCCATTCTAAATCTATGATACTAAGAAAGGGAAAAGTCATGGGAAGCTCCGGAAGTGAGATGTAGTATACAGGGTTGTTGTTTGAACAAAGATAGATCACCTTTTTGTCCCTAAGGTTCAGATTTTTCAAGTGATTTGTAAGGACTGGATCATTGATTATAGGTAGCACACACTCATACACCTACACACTCAAACACAAATACACATATTCACAAAGACTGACACACAAACAGAAACAGACCTGAAAATTTGACCTCAAACTGGCTACATTTTTGCTTTTCCATTTCCAAGTCACTGACCCTGACCCCCTTAAGGCCATCACCATGCCTGTGCTAAAGACCAAAGAACAAGAAGAATTAATTCTATTTAAAGAAAGAATGTCTGGAAAGTAAGGAACCTAGATTAGGCTATTGAGACCATAGTGGAACCTAAACCTAATTCATACTCTCTGTCATTTGAATAAAGTTCATCCAAAATGATGTTGGCCATTTCCTGTTTACACCGCCTCATTGTTTTGCAGCCAAAGGCACATTCTGTGCTGCAAGTGAGATCTAAGGCATGGAGCTGAGGATATATGAAGCAGAAAAAAATTTTCTATGATGAACAGGTTAAATAATTAACCCATTTATTTCTGTGCCGGTCCTACATTAACACTGACCTCAATCACAGGGGTTCAAACAATATCACGGAAAGTACTTGAAGTCCAACCACATTCTCATTCCATGAGTCAACCTATATTACAGAAACCAAAACAAACTTGACCATACTCCCATCCCATTGGTCAAACTATGTTAAAGAAACTCTTTGAAGATTGTCCCTACTCCTATCCCATGGGTCAAAATATATTGCATAAACTACTTAAAGCTTACCCGTATTTCCATTTGTGGATCAAACTTTATTGCATTTACCCATACTCTTATCCATGGGTCAAACTATACCACAGAAACTACTTCAAGCCCATTCATTTTTCCATCTCATAAGTCAAATTATATTATAGAAATCACTTGAAGCTTGCCCATATTCTCCATGTGACAAATTATATCACAAAAAAGACTACTTGGAATCCACCCAAGCTTCCATCCCATGAGCCAGTCTATATTACAGAAACTATTTAAAGCCTGCCTCCTTATTGTTCAAACCATATGAAAGAAGCTCCTTGAAAACTGACAATAATCACATCCAAAAGTTCAAAACATATTACATAAAATACTTGAAGCTTGCCCAAACTATATTACATTTACTCATTCTCCCACCCTTGGGTCAAATTATATTATACTTTCCATACTCCCATTCATGGATCAAACGATATAATTTTTTAATTGTTATTCATTCATTCATTCATTTATTTATTTTTGATTTTACATTTTTCACCTAATTTTACTTCCCTCCCCCCACCCCCCACAGAAGGCAGTCTTTACATTGTTTCCATGCTATGCATTGACCTAAGTTGAATGTGATAAGGAAGAAATCATATCCTTAAGGAAAAAAAACTAAAGTATAAGAGATAGCAAAATTATATAAGATTTTTTTTTAAAAATTAAAGGCAATAATCTTTGGTCTTTGTTCAAACTTCACAATTCTTTCTCTGGATATAGATGGTATTCTCCATCACATATATTCCAAAATTGTGCCAGATTGTTGTACTAATGGAATGAGCAAATGCATTAAGATTGATCATCACCCATATGTTGCTGTTAGGGTGTACAATGTTCTTCTAGTTCTGCTCATCTTTCTCAGCATCAGTTCATGCAAATCCTTCCATGCTTCCCTGAATTCCCATCCCTCCTGGTTTCTAATAAAACAATAGTGTTCCATCATGTACATATACCATAGTTTATTAAGCCATTCCCCAATTGATGGACATTCCCTTGATTTCCAATTCTTTACCACCACAAACAAAGCTGCGATGAATATTTTTGTACAAGTGATGGTTTTACCCTTTTCCATGATCTCTTCAGGGTATAGACACAGTAGTGGTATTCCTGGTTCGAAGGGTATGCACATTTTTGTTGCCCTTTGGGTTTAATTCTAAATTGTTCTCCAGAAAGGTTGGATGAGTTCACAGCTCCACCATCAATTAGTGTCCTAGATTTCCCACATTCCTTCCAATATTGATCATTGTCCTTTCTGATCATATTGACCAGTCTGAGAGGTGTAAGGTGGTACCTTAGAGATGCTTTCATTTACAATTCTCTAAGTAATGATTTAGAGCGATTTTTATATGACTACGGATTGCTTTGATTCCCTCATATGTAAATTGCCTTTGCATATCCTTTAATCATTTGTCAATTGAAGAATGGCTTTTTTTTTTAAATTTGACTCAGTTCTCTGTATATTTTAGAAATTAGTCCTTTGTCAGATATACTAGTTGTAAAGATTGCTTCCCAATTTACTACATTTCTTTTGATCTTAGTTACAGTGGTTTTGTCTGTGCAAAAGCTTTTTAATTCAATGTAATCAAAATTATCTAGTTTGTTTTTAATGATGTTCTCCATCTCTTCCTTGGTCATAAACTGCTTCCCTTTCCATAGTTTGGACAGGTAAACTACTCCTTGATCTCCTAGTTTGCTTATAATATTGTTTTTTATGTCTAAATCCTGTATCCATTTTGATCTTGGTCTAATCCAAGTTTCTTCCATACTAACTTCCACTTTTCCCAACAGTTTTTTATCAAAGAGAGAGTTTTTATCCCAAAAGCTGCACTCTTTGATTTTATCAAACAGCAGATTACTATAATCATTTCCTGCTATTGCACCTAGCCTATTCCACTGATCCACCACTCTATTTCTTAGCCAATACTAGACAGTTTTGATGACTGGTGCTTTATAATATAATTTTACATCTAGTTGGGCTAGGCCACCTTCTTTTGCACTTTTTTTCATTGAAACCTGGGAAATTCTTGATTTTTTATTTCTCCATATGAATTTACTTACAACTTCTTCTAATTCATTAAAGTAAATTTTTGGGAATGTTGATTGGTAGGGCTCTAAATAAGTAGTTTGATTTTGGTAGAATTTTCTTATATTGAGCAGTTGATGTTTGCACAGTTATTTAAATCTGATTTTATTTGTGTGAGAAGGGTTTTGTAATTGTTTTCAAAAAGGTTTTGAGTCTGCCTTGGCAGGTAGACTCCCAGGTATTTTATTTTGTCTGACTTTGAATGAGAGTTGTCTTTCTAGCTCTTTCTACTGCATCTTATTAGTCATATATAGAAATGTTGAGAATTTATGAGGGTTTATTTTATATTCTGCTGCTTTGCTAAAGTTTCTAATTATTTCTAGTAGTTTTTTAGATGATTTCTTGGGATTCTCTAGGTATATCATCATGTCATCTGCAAAGAGTGAGAGTTTTGTCTCTTCCTTCCCAATTCTAATTCCTTCAATTTCTTTTTCTTCTCTCATTGCTGAAGCTAACATTTCTAGTACAATACTGAATAGTAGTGGTGATAGTGGGCAACCTTGTTTCACCCCTGATCTTACTGGGAATGCCTCTAGCCTATCCCCATTGCATATAATGCTTGTTGATGGTTTTAGATAGATACTGCTTATTATTATAAGAAATAATCCAACACTCTCTAGTGTTTTTAGTAGGAATGGGTGCTGCATTATGCTCAAAAGCCTTTTCAGCATCTATTGATATATGATTTCTGATAGGTTTGTTATTTATATAGTTAATTATACTAACTATAATTATAATAATTATAATAACTATAATTAATTATACTAATGGTTTTCCTAATATTGAACTAACTATAATTATACTAATTATAATAACAATAATTGAGTATACTAACAGTTTTCCTAATATTAAACCAACCCTGCATTCCTGGGATAAATCCCACTTGGTCATAATATATTATCCTAGTGATAACTTGTTATAATCATTTTGCTAAGATTTTATTTAAGATTTTTGCATCTATATTCATCAGGGAGATAAGTCTATAATTTTCTTTCTCTGTTTTAACTCTTCCTGGTTTAGGTATCAGATCAAACTATATCACAGAAAAACTTTGCAAGTCCATTCATGCTCCCCTCTCATGGGTCAAACAATATCACAGAAACTATTGGAAGCCCACCCATGCTCCCATTCCATGGGTCAAACTAGGACAGAAAGTACTTAAACCCCTCCATACTCCCATCCATGGGTCAAATTATATTGTAGAAACTATTGAAACTTGTCCATTATCCCTTAGGTCAAAACATATTACAGAAACTACTTGACTCCAGGCATATTCCCATTCCATTGTTCAAACTATATGATAGAAACTATGTTGAGACCACCCTTGCTCCCTTCTATGTTTCAAACTATGTCAAAAACTATTTAGAGACCATCCATACTCACATCCAATGAGTGAAATTATATTACAGAACCCACTTGATGCTTTCCCATAATCCCATCCATGGGTCAAGCTATGTTACATTTGCCCATACTTCCATCTATGAGTCAAACTATATTGTGCTTGCCCATACTCCTATCCATTTGTCAAACTATGTAACAGGACTACTTGGAGTCCATCCATGTTTTCATTCTATGGGTCACACTATATTGCAGACAGCATTTGAAATTTGTCCATACTTCTTTCCCATGGATAAAACCATATTACAGAAACTACTTGAACTTAATCATATTCTCATCCCATGGGTCAGGCTATTTTAGAGAAACCACTTGAATCTTGCCCGTAATTCCATCCATGGGTCAAACTATATCATAGGAAGTACTTGAAGCCCATTCTTACTTCTACCCAACGGGTCAATCTATACTACAGAAAATATTAGAAGTTTGCGCATAATCTCATTCATGAGTCAAACTATATGACAGAAACACCTTGGAGTCCACCCATAGGTCAAATAATATTACAGAAACTACTTGAAGCTTGCCTATTATCCTATCCCATGGCTCAAAACATATTGCAGAAAATACTTTAATCCACCAATATCCCCATCTTATGACTGAAAATATTACAGAAAATACTTAAAGTTTGTCCATAATCCCATCCATGGATCAAATTATATTACAGAACTTTCTTAAAGTTTGCCCATACTCCCATTTTATGGTTAAAAATATATTAAATAAATCCATCCATATTCAAATCCATGTCTTAACCAATCCTTAGTACCTCCCACCACAGTCCTAACTCCTCTCTTATTCCTTTCTCAGCCCATAGATCATGCCTTTTTCCTTGCTGGCTGCTAATCAGCCCAGTTGGAGTCACCTTGCAACTGTCTGAACTTTGTTCTTTACTTCCTGAATTTTACTAGATTCTGCTCAGCCCCTCAGAGTATAAACTTAAATATTTCTGCTCTCCAGAGTCATTTGTTATAAATCATTTATCGGTCCCTAAATACATTTGAGTCAAGAGCCATTTTAAGTGAATTCATTCACATTTATTTGAATCCCTTAAGCCTTTCAGTTGGCAACATGGAGGTTAAAAGTTTCACTGCCAACATTTAGTATAGATGTGATGTCCTGGAACAGAGGCTTGCTAGTAAGCCAACAGAATATGACTTCTGAAAGATTAGATGTAGAAAACTGAAAAAAGCTGTGAATATATGCCTGAAATGAACAGCATCAGCTTTCCAAGGACTAGCATGAAGAAGCTGGCTATACAAAGAAGGTAGATAGGTATCTGTTGTTTTACCTGAGTTTATTTCACATGTATGTATGTATGTATTCATAGCTATGTATTCATTTATTGCTATTGTTCAGTCATGTCTGATTCTTCATGATCTCATTTGTAGTTTTCTTGGCAAGGATCCCAGAGTAGTTTACCATTTCTTTCTTCGGTTTATTTTACAGATGAGAGAACTGAGGCAGATAGCATTAAATGACTTGCCCAGAGCCACCCAGTTAGCAAGTATCTTATATGAGATTTCAACTCAGGTCCTCCCAAATACTCCAGACCTGGTGCTTTGTGCACTGTGATGTCTCCTAGGTGTTCATATACACACACACACACACACACACACACACACACACACACACACATATATATATATATATATATATATATATATATATATATATATATATATATGAGTAGCTTATTCTTGGGTGGCACAATGAACATCAATGACAGAGGAAGATAAATTATTATTTTCTATTATATGAATGATGCATTACTGCTTTTTATTTCCTCATTCAAGGACCAGTTCCTGAAGGTCAGTTAGTTTCTGAAGAATGAAGTTGATAGAAGAGATTGGCCTAATCCTTGGGGCACATGCTTGATGATCTCTGCTGTGAACCCACCCAACTAGGAGACTTTATTTCTATTTAGAATATGAACAGAACCTAATGAAGGTGAATTTCAGCTACAAAGCATAAAGTTATGTTTTTACACTCCCCACTGGACTTTGGGCACAGCTTTTGATAATTGGTCTCCCTGTATGCCTCTGCTCCTTATCACACATTCTCACTAAATCTGCAAATTGCCTATACCTCTCACCTGTGCGCATTTTAATTCTTTGTGTCTATCCATAGCTGTCATTTTGACAGTATCTGTGTCATTGCAAAATGTAAAATGTCTGGATCATTTTTTGTTGTTTTCTATGTCCTGATGCCTTGAAAAATTTAAAATATAGTCAACCAGAAAACTCCTAAAAGATGTGGCCAGAGTTTTAAAAAAAAATTGTGAAAGAATAATGAACTTTCATATTTGAAGCGAAAGTCCCAGTAAGCAGGACTAACTTCTATTTTAGGCACTGTGCAGGAGACTGGCTTATAAGAAAAGAAAAGCAAAACATGTAAGTATAATTTTCCCTTCATTTCCTAGTAGGATTAAGTGATTTGCCCAAAGTCGCATAGCTAGGCAATTATGTGTCTGAAACTGGATTTTTACTCAGATCCTCCTGACTCCAGGGCCAGTACTCTATCCACTGTGCTATCTAGCTGCCCCTAAAATAAGTCATTTTGAATTCTTGTAATTAAATTTAACCATACAAGTTTTTGCTAAATTACTCCTTTTTAATCCTTAAAGAATGTCCAATATAAGATATCCATTAATACTTTCATATCTAAACTTTTAGAATTTTATATTTAGTTTTCATAATTATAAGGTAGAATACATTTTTTTATTTTATAATTATATAATATGAATTTTAATTTAAACCTTTTGGGGACTCAGCAAAGCCAAGTTGATGGCATGAGAACAGACTTTCCCAGGAGCTCTCTCCAAAATATTTCAAAAACCTAAAAATTGTGACTAACTAAATTTTCAAGAGATAGAACCCACGGAAAGATCCAATGAGGCAATTCTCCAGTTCAAAGTAACATAGAAGATCATGGGAGGCTCTGTTCCAGGGGTTGGAGGAGGCAGCATTGTAGCCAAAATCACTGCGCTGGAGCAAAAGAGCTCCAACTTTCCAGGAACAGCTCACAGGGTGCCTGGGTCCAAGCAGCAAAATCAGTTTCCTGACCTATCAACCCAGGGAACAAGTACAACTTGGAAAATCAGCTGTGAAACCTCTGCCAGAGTGAGCTTGGAGCTCGCAACATGGATCTCAGCACAACCCAAATCTGAGGAAATGGCAGCAGGCCCACAGAGCTGCCCTGCTGGGAACTGCCTGGCAGCTGCTCCCAGAGCACTCAGGCCACAGAAGGTAAGGAGGTGGGGGAGAGACTGTCAAGGTCTCTCTTCTGTTCTGGGACAGGACTCTTGTGCTGGTCTGGACCCCCATATTACCATAACAGAGCAGGGACCCTACTCATAGCTCCAGGGCAGAGGGAAGGGCTTATGGTCATCCACAGATCAAAGCACAGGCCAGAAGAACATTCAGAGCCTTTCAGAAGACCTGGAAGTAACTAAAGTCCTTGCAGGGATGTCGCAATAGCACTCAAAAATTCAGGAAGGACCCCCAAACTATGGCACAGGCTGGGGGAAATTAGTAAACAGAAAAAAAGGAACCTGACTATAGGCAATTACTTTGGTCCCATGGAGGATCAAAATGCACACTCAGAAGATGAAAAAGTCCAAGTGTCTGCATCTAAAGCCTCCAAGAAAAATGGGAGTTGGGCTCAGGCTATGGCACAGCTCAAAAAAAGATTTTGAAAACCAAGTAAGGGAGGTAGAGAAAAAATTGTGAAGAAAAAATAAGAGAGATGCAGGAAAATGGGATGTAGGCTTGGGACTTCCTGGCCCCAGGGCCAGTGCTCTGTCTGCTTTTAAGGTCCATGTAGAAAATTTTATCACTGTTTGTACCTGGGAAAATTCAGTTGGAGGATGATGGGGAACTTGGGGCACACTATAGGACCTCTGTTGATAGAAAGCTAGGTAAGGATAGGTGTGGGGTGCTGGGAAGAAAGTTCATCATCTGCTGTTTTCTTCTTTTAACATATTTTTATTGTTAGATACTAAGTTTTTTTGGTACTTTAGTAGGCTGAACTGGGAGGCCAGATAAAAATTCAAATCCTGGATCTAATGCTTCCTTGATTTCTGGTCCTGGGCAGATTTCTTCCCATTCTGGCCAGCAGCTTCATCAACTGGAAATGGGGAGCCTTGGCTTCTGGTCTCTGAGTTGGCTCAGCCTCTTGTAGTTATCCTTTTTACCATTAAAATGAGATGATGATTCTTGTTGCACCTCCCTCCCAAAGACTTTTCTGGGACTCATTTGAACTAATATGGGCAAAGTGCTTTGCAGATTTGAAGAAATATTACATGTCATTTAATGGGTAGTTAGGTTAAACCAATATGGGGAACTCCTTATATTGTACCCAAATTTCTTTCACCAATTCAAACCTATCACTTTCTCTTACTTAGAGTTGCTAAAGGCATGGATCATTTATGTGACTCATTTAGGGTCACACAACCAGAATCCTCATCTTCCCAGCTTCAAGGCTGATACCCATTTGAGATAAATGCTTTATGTGGCTCTGCATAAAAATATATTGTGTACAAATATACATTGAAAGATAAATTTCAAAACAGTACTTATAAAAAGCCACAAATTATTCTCCTCTAAGGAAACTGACTGTACCAAACTTCTTTTCTTCAAATAAAACTGAATATGTTTGTGATCTAGGACTAATAATTAATAGAATTTCCCTTATTCCTAGAAATTGTTGAAGCAAAACCCAATTATTCTCACCTATTTTTGAAACATTTTAGGATCCTATTTTATACACATCCATATATGTATGTATATGATATACACATGTGTTTATGCAAATATATACACATACATATATATTTATAGATATAACAACAGATGACAAGGCTAAATACTTAATTGTTTGGGATATAGAAAAGATTAAAATTTTAGGCCCAAAAGCTCAAATATACAAATACAGATACAGATCTTCACTGTATTAGCTCAGATGTAGCTCAGCCTTAACCTAAAAGATAAAGACCTAATAGTGTATTCCTATTGATCACATGGCAGTACCAGTGTCCATGAAAAGCTCCAGCTCAGTCAAGAACTGTTTATTGTAAAGGCACAGGGAAATGCCTAGGATCAGGAATGGTATTGAGTTAGACCCGTAGGAGCTGTCCTTGCCTACCAGGGCATTGTGGTTTGCCTTGGGCACACTCAGGTGGGCTCCTCTGTCCATCTAGCAAGTCAGCCTCAGTGACCAAGCTGACTGGTATGCTCTTGCCAGTGGACACAATCATGCTTATTTAACACAGTTTTTAGAAGGGTGTAGCTTTGTGTAAGGCAAGGGATTGGAGGCTTGTCTAGGGTGAATGCCAGGATAAATTCAGGCTGTGCCTTGGGATTCCTTAAATTTATCTAGGTAAAACAAATTTTCCACTTGGGCCCAAAAAGTTATAGGGGAGTTTCCTGATAAGAAACTGAGTTTCTTCCATGGTCATCAAATTAAGATGAATGAAAAACTTTAGAGACAGTCTGGGTAATTGCTAATGAATTTATTAATTAGGCTAACTGATAATCAGTAAATTGATGTTCAGTTGTTTCAGTAACCAAACAATTAATGGAAACACTGAGTGCTTTAAATATTTTATAGGGGGTGGCTAGGGGGCGCAGTGGATGGATCACTGTTCCTGGAGTCAGGAATACCCGAGTTCAAATCCAACCTCAGACTTAATATTACCTAGCTGTGTGGCCTTGGGCGAGCCATTTAACCCCATTTTTGCCTTGAAAACACACACACACACACACACACACACACACACACACACACACACACACACATATATATAATATATTTATATATATAATATATATTAATATTAGAAGGGAATGCCCCTGATTGGGGAACAGTTAACCGAGGAAGTGGGTATTTAAATAAGCTGAGCTGAAAATCTTCAGCTCTTTCAGCTGAGAACAGTTTGCCACCTCTAAGGATCTGATAAAGAAATCCGTCTCTACTGTCCACCACACCAGAACCAGCCTCTAAGCTGTGGGTGTCCAGAGCCACCCAAAGCAGGTTAGAGAGTTAAGGGAGCCGCTGCTTTGTTTCTTCGGTTGGGTTTTGCCCCGCAAAGAATCACGACTCAGACTCGGGAATACAGGTTTTGGAAAGAAAATAGAGACTTATTAAAGGAAGTTACAGCATATTAACAAAGGGATGGAAAAGTTTTAAGAGTTTTAAGAGAAGACCGCGTGGATTGCTGAGCGAATTGGCCAGGCCAGCTGGCCAGGGTTCAGCGGGAGGCTGGAAGGTCCAAGAGGCCGCCGCCACCCTCGGACCTCCTTAAATTCTCTCCCAGAGTCCATGGGAGGGGGTGTGTGATCTGGGCATGACCCAAGTCCCTCATTGGAGATTTGGCCTCTTGGGGAGGGGTCTCTTTTGGGGGGTCCAGGGCCTGTGCTCCCTGGGGGCCCCACCCGAAACCAGTGCGACCCAAATCAGGTTGCAGGTCGCCAGGCCGTCAGGTGCGGCCTCAGTCCGACGGCAAAGGAAGCTTCCCTTCACAAAGTTGGCCTCCAGCTGGTCGCACCCCCCTGGCCGCCCCTCTCAGCATCCCGGGGAATGAAGCCAGCTTAATACAAAGTGATGGAGCTCACCGGCAGGTGAGGCGACCAGCGCCGCCGCCCGCCCCGTGCTCTCCCCTGGTGGGGCTTTGGGCGAAGCTGGGCTCCGGCCGGGTGTCCAGGGCTGGCAGCCGCCGGCCGACTCGTCCCCTCCAGGCGGCCCTGAGGGCCCCCGGGCCGCCGCCGCTCCGCTCCGCTCCGCCTCGG
Organism: Macrotis lagotis; assembly: GCF_037893015.1. NCBI lineage: Eukaryota > Metazoa > Chordata > Mammalia > Peramelemorphia > Peramelidae > Macrotis > Macrotis lagotis. The sequence goes on from NC_133658.1 coordinate 895,146,879, forward strand.
CCGCGCCGCCTTCCCGGTCCTGCCTTTCTCCCCGGCCTCGGGTCGTCCGGGCGGCCGGGCGCCGGGGTGCTCGCTCCCCAGGCTCCAGGCCCGCGGGTGGGCCCTCTCCGCCCCTGGATTCTAATGAAGAAAGCATCGTGAATCCAAGAAAACATCATTTCTGCTGTGATTCACCGGGCCGTGCTCAGCCATCTGCCGGCATGGGGGTGGCGGCGCTCCGTCTGGGCATGGAGCTGGGCAAGCAAAGGGCCCGATCTCCAGCCGCACTTAATGCAGGAGACGGAGAGACAGACAGACAGAGACACAGAGAGGCTGAGAGACACACAGAGAGAGACAGAGACAGACAGAGACAGAGAGAGAAGCTCCAGGTATGTTTCCTGTCTACTACAGTGAGCTGCAGGTGTAAGAACTGTGTTACTTAGCCTAGAATTCTGATATTTTGGATCATCCAAACAACTAAATATTTAGCCTTGTCATCTGCTGTTACTACTCTCTCTCTCTCTCTCTTCATATATGTGTGTGTGTAAATGTATGTAAATATGTATGCGTGTGCATGTGTTTACAGAGATGTAAATATACACATGCACATAATATCTACACATGCATGCACTTGTGTGTGTGTGTGAAATAAGGTCCTAAAATGTTTAGCTAGCAGCAGGCATAAAACTAGGAATTTCTGTGCCTGTGTATAAGTACCAGAAACCGGACCTGGGTCAGAGCACGATCTAAGTCGGGAAGGAGGAGGGAGGAGGAGGAAGGATGGGGGAAGCACTCCTCTGCCTTCTAACTGGCATTTCCCTGGATTCACTAAAATGATTGTATGATTTAGGTCCTGAGATCTGTTGTTTCTGCAATCCTAAAGGCCTCCAACTGTGGTCAGAACCCCTAAATTTAATGCCCTGGGGCAAAGTCCCCACTGTCCACCCTCTTTATGTCTCTGCTTACCTCTTGCTTGATTGTTCCTTTGAAAAAAGAGAGCAGCTCCAAATGATAGGAGTAAGACGGAGATGAGAATGATGGCAACGGTTTGAGATCCACTGTCTGATGAGCAAACGGTATCAGCTGTGACAGTGCCCGGCTTTACTTCAACTAGACCCTGGGCAGTACAACTAGGAAGAAAGATGAGGACACATGTCATTCATTCCCTTCAGCCCAGCAAAATGGAGCCATCCAACTTGTCACTCAATTGCAGTCAGTCATGCAGCTCAGCAGCCAAAGATTACAGAAAGTGAGGCAGAGTACCCAAACAGAGGGGGAGAAGAAGATAAAGACAGAGGTGCACACCTCTCAAGGTCATACATAACACAGAAATCTAGGAGGGAGGGCACACACATTGGATTGATCAGAAAATCAGCATGTTCAGAGTTAGTTTTCAAAAAAAAAAAGATTTAAAGAAATTGAATCATGAGACCGTGTTCTTTTGTTTTGTTTTTTGAGGGGGCCAGAACTGCAAGTTCATCAGTGTGGCAAATTCCCTGCTGTGGAAATGCCTTCCCCAATACAGACTGGCAGCTTGTGAGGACCTGAGAGCCTTAGGTTGGTCTGGGCACTTGGAGGGTGGGGCCTGCCTGTGAGACAAAGCTTACTATGTCTAAGATAGAACTTGAGGCTTATAATAAGACTGGATGGAAACATTGTCTTACAATTGGCTAAAAAAAATCAAATCAAAAAATCACAGAGCCAGAGATAACTAGGTGGTCCAGTGGACACAGCAGACAGAGTGCTGGACCTAGAATCTGGAACATGAGGGTTCAAATCTTGGTTCAGACACTAATAGCTGTCTGACCCTGAACAAATCACTTTAGCCCCTGTTTGCCTCCATTGCTTTATCTGTAAAGTGAGTGTAATAATAGTACCAACATCTTAGTGTGGTTATGAGGATCACATGAAACAATACTAGAAAAGACTATGTGATTATTGTAGCTCCTGATCCAATGCCCATAAGTATGAGACATTTTCCTTATTGGTGGAGATCAATGCACTGCTCTGTAGGAGATGACTAGACGAAACTGGGGGAGAATTTCATCTTGAACTGCCCTCCTGGGGACTCCCCAAACTTGATTGCTTCCGGCATCCAGCTTCAAGAAGGAAAATGGAAGAGGCCAACCCCTAATTCAGGTAGGGTAAGATTCTGGGAGCACACGAGAAAAACCAGAAGCCACCAACATGTACTCTTCCCCAACTCTCTGATAACCCCATTTTGGCATTTTCTTGGCAAAGATACTGGAGTGGTTTGCATTTACTTCTCCAGCTGATTTTACAGATGAGGAAACTGAGGCAAATAGGGTGAAGTGATTTGCCCAGTTAGTAATTATCTGAGGTCAGATTTAAACTCAGAACATTGAAAGGTATGTGCTGAATTTCTTTTATATCATAAAAGGAAAGGCAAACTCTAGAGAATAGAGATTCATAGTTTCACATATATTCAAAGGTTTGCTGGGATCAGTTTGAGTTGTAAGCCAGTTGTTAAAATTGTTAAACTTTTGCCTCGGAAATGGTAAATGCTACAAATTAGATCTTCATTTACAATTTTGTTCAGTGTCTAGACATAAGAAAATGCAAATGTTCATGATGCCAAATAATCATAAAAGTGTGTTCTGGCTGTATTTATTTCCGAGATCCAGTTGTTTAACGCTTACCTGCACCCCATTATTGACAATTCGTTTTTTGTTCGTTTGTTTTCTGTTCTGCTCTGTATGGAAACACTTGTTTTATTTGGAGTTAATGAAGGTCAGAAGTTTGTTTAAAACATCATATACCTACTTGGTCCATGGTAGACAATGGTCCAGGGTTCCATTGGTTGAAAATGTCCCTGTTTGGCACTTTTCACAGATGGCATTATTTTTGTCTGTGCCTATATAAGAAAAGGTGACATGGGAGATTTGGAAGCATAGCAATAGGATTAGAACAAACAATTGCTGCCTCAACTGTGTCCCTAGAATGATGGTTCCCTTCTCTGGAAGCTCTGTGTCACATCAAGGAATATTGGAAACATTTCTATGAAATACTCCTCAGGCCTCTGGTAAGAAATTAATTTTTTAAACCATATTTTATTTTTGTATCACTACATTACTGATGTTCCTCCCCCCTTTATTAGTAAATGTTTAACAATCAATTCTTTGGAAAGGAAGGAATATAGGGTACAATTTTATGGTGTTTTTTTTAATGTTTAACTGATATATAAAATTTCCCAAACAATTTCTTAAAATTAAGCAACTAATAAAGCAATAAATTAAGCCCAGATTTAAACTGTTTCCCCATTTGTGAAGTTCCAATGCTCACATTGAACATTTAACAATCAACTCTAAAGAGACCAGTTCAGACTAACTCCAATATACCCTCTTATCAACTTGTCTTACCCAGAGAGCCATCTCTTATAATGTACAATCTTTTAAACAGAAGAAACAAATTCAGCAAACTAACACATCGAAAAAGAAGAATGTTAAATGTATTGTTCCATACCCATAATCCAATACTTCTAGCAAGAAGCTGGAGATTGGGGATGTACTATAGCAGCTCGGTGACTCAGTGGTTAGAACACTGGGTTTTAGTTCAAATTCATTTTCAGACACTTACTAGCTATGTGACCCTGGGCAAATCACCTAACCCTATTCACCAACTTCTCCTACTATAAAAGGGGAATATTACCTGGGAAGTAGGTGATATTTGTAAAGCATTTACATCACTTCTGATACATATAAGGTGTGCTGAAATACTTATTATTATTTTATTCATCTGAATAAATTTTGGCATCTGAGAAAAAAGATTTTTTTTCTACTTTCAGGATCATGGCTTTAGAGAAGAAGAGGCCTTAAAGATCATTGAGTCCTACTGTTTTGTTTTACAAGAGAGGAAACTAAGGTCCAGAAAAGTCAATTGTGTGACTTGCTTGGTCACACAGGTTACTCCTTCAATATTTGAAGGATCTTCACTTTGAGCACCTTTTTGTCTCCCACTCCCCTATTTTAGCAGATAGCTTTTCAGAATCCAAAACTGTAACATCCATCCCCTGAGGCCTATATGGGGCTGAATCCTCCTATACTTAACTGGGCAGATCCACCAAAAAGAGATCTAAAGAAAACTGGACTCCTGGTTCCATTTTAGGAGCCTCCAACTAAGTTTTTGCCAGAATTTGAACTCTTTGGGGATCACCTTCAAGAACTCAGGGGGCACATCATAAATCAAGATTAGTTGAAAAGGGAAGAGATTATGACCAAATAAGGAAGATGTGCAATCACAAGAGATAAAATGAACAGTTTCAATTACATAAATTTGAAAGGATTTTGCACAAACAAAACCAATACTGCTAAAATTAATCTGGAAGCAGGTAACTGGGGTAGAGTTGCATGAGAAATGTTTGCAGCCAGTTGCTCTGATAAAACTCTCAATTCCAAGATGGATAGATGGATAGATAAATAGATACATAGATACATAGATACATAGATGATGGATGGATGATGGATGGATAGATAGATAGATAGTATCATGTATCTATGTATATATATACATATACATATACATATATATATATAAATCTATCTATCTATAACTGATTCAAATATATAAGACTGAGTGAGGAATGGGAATTTCTTAGGTTTCCAGTGCAGTAGCATGAAGCAACAATGGCTATGGGTCCCTGGAGTGGAAGGTGTTAGAGTCAGCTCACCTTGAGACTTCACATATTGTCCAGGGCTGCAGAGAGCCTCACACATCTCACAATCATCACCCTTCATGAGGGTACAGAAGTAGCCTGGAGAACAGGTGCACACAGTGTTGGAGGTGGATGTACATTCCCATCTGGTCATGAAGCCAGATTCTGAAACAAAGACCAAAAGGAAGAAGGAGTTATTAGGTCACACAGTCAATCAATATTTATTCAGGACTTCTTAAGGCAGTTAGGTGGTACACTGAATAGAGCACTGACCTTGGAGTCATGAGGACAGGAGTTCAAATCTGACCTCAGACATTTGACATTCACTAACTGTGTGACTTTGGGCAAGTCACTGATCCCTGACTACCTCGAATCCAGGGCCATCTCCAGTTATTCTGATTTATATATGACCACTGGACCCAGATGACTCTGGAGGAGAAAGTGAGGCTGAGGCTGGTGACTTAACATAGCCTCCCCCACCTCAAATCCAATTCATGTGCTTGTCATCACCTTTCTGATGTTATGGGCTTCTTCAAGAATAAAGGACAAATATCATCAAAATTATTATCATTATTATCTTTTTGGAACCATGTTGCAGACACTTGTTACAAAGGCAAAAGACAGTCTCTACTTTAAATGAGCTCACAGTCTAATGGGAGTAACAGTATGCAGGGAAGTATGCAAAAACAAGATCTATATAGGATAAATTGGAGCTGATCAGTAGAGGAAAGATGCTAGACATAAGGAGAAATGGAACTGGCTTCTTGTGAAAGGGAGATTTTAGCTAGGATTGAAAAAACTATGAGGTGAAGGTGAAGACAGAGAGAATTCCAGACTGGAGGGATGGTCAGTGGAATGTCCAGGAGGGAAGAACAAGGAGACCAGTATCCTTGGATCACAGAGTATATTGGGAATGGGAATGAAAAGGGAAAGAGAACTAGAAAGGTAGGAGGGGTCTAATTTAGGAAAGGGATTTGAATTTTTTTAGTTTTGCTCCTAGAGGTGATAGGAAGTCCCTGAAGCTTATTGAGTAGGATACTGATATGGTTAGGAGGATGTGTGCTTTAGGAGAATCACTGATGGCTGAATGGAGAATGGATGGGGGTGGGGGTGGAGAATGTGAGATAAATCCTCCACCCCAACCCACCCCTAGCATTCATTGCAATAATCCAAGTATGAGGCAAAGAGAGTCTACCCCAGGAAGAATGCAGTGTCAGGGGAGAGGAGGGAGCTCACTGGGGAGATGCTACAAAGGTGAAATCAACAATCCTTGTACATAGATTGGTTATGGAGATAATGAGAAGACCAGGATGAATGATATAGCCTCTGGTAACAACCCATTCCATAAGACCATAAATATTTTCTGTTGGTTTTTCTCTCCCCACCTGGACCAGAATATCCTGGAGGGCAGCAGCAAAATTTCAGAGGCTGACAATTAGTTTGACTCAGTAGTAAACAAGATTTTCTTCTGTATCACTCCCAATCAATGGTCACCCAGGTTTTGATGGGAAAGCTCCAGAGAGGGAAGCCCCTGAGGTAGCCCAACTCTGGACTCTGGATTCAGATGCTGCCCCAGATTCTTTGTGCCTGAGGGATCCTAGACAGGTCCCTCTAGGTGTTCTAAGACTGTCAAACAAGGCACCCTCTTACCTTGCTAGAAGGAGTATTCTTGGCAAGTAAAATTCCAGGCCTGGCCCCCACCATCAGAATCCAAAAAGAATGAGAAGAAATAAAATACAAAGCAGCCTTATATTGAGGATAGTCTACAAAGAGAAAGACAGGACAGCTGCTAACTTCAGGGAGCCCTCATTCTACCTGTGTAACTTCATTACCTCACTTTTCCTCAGTGAAGATGGAGTCACTTTGGCCTTTCTGTGTGTCTCTGGCACATCATAGGCCCATTATTTTTCTTTCCTTCTTGTCTCAGCACTTCTGTTACTAAGCATACAATAGGTTCTTAATAAATATAAATGTTGTTAGCTGGCCAACTTGGCTTTTAGTTCCTCTGCAGAAGGTAATAGTTGACTCCATCAAAAGATCCAGGACTTGCCCATAGTCTCAGAAGCAGAAAATGGCTGAGGTCAGAATACTCCTAAATGCTCTCTCAATTTATAAACTCCCTTGGTACTCTGAATCCTACCTCCCTGAGGAAGTAAGGTCAAGGGATTCTGGGTGTAGAGTGTGTGCTGGGGACTAAGGGTAGGAAAGATGAGGTGTGGAGAGGTGGACTGGGTTGAGACACCCTCCAGGCTGACTTGTTTCTGAGGAGAAAAGAGCTGAATTCTGAACCTAGAAGTGCAAAGAGTTTTCCAAGGCCAAACTCAAGATTGGGAAAGCTGGTCTTCCTAGGCTAATAAAGCCAGTAGAAACACAAGCAAAAGATGGGAGGGAACAGAGAAAATACTCCTTTGCCTTTCTCCTCCTATTCTCTGGTGACCTACCCCAGAATAGAGGAGAACCAATACAGAGACAGGTGACTTTCTCTGGGGTATAGCTAAGATTGAATCCAATCCAATCCCTCACTTCCAGGTCACCCCTAAACTGGTTGAGGATCCTAGGCGGAGTCATTTCCTCTCCAAAGTCTGAAACACTAAGGACTTCCAAAAGGGTGAGAGGCAACACCAGGGATCAGGAGAACCAGTGCAAGGAGAAAGGAAGTCCAAATACATTGAATATCATAGAGCAGAAGGAAGTGACTGCTGGGATTAGCTGCAAAAGGTTAGCTGAGGAAATTTGAGGTCATTTCTCAATCTGTAAGAGGAAGACTGACTCCACTTCTCCAGACTTACATTTCTATGAGACAGAATGTCACAGCCTCCCTCTAAACCAGGTTATGCCAAACTACCAGGTTTTGCCTCAACCCTGGGACCATCACAGTATCAGGCAATTCTAACAGTCCCTCCAGGAGGTCAAGGATTGTTAGCTGCATTCACTAGACAGATACAGTCACTGATGATCAGGATGAGAAAAGGACTTTCTCAAGGTCACATAGAGTCAGTGAGAAGTGGCAAGAAGAAAGGGGAAGGGGAAAGGGAAGAAGCCTTCATTCAGTGAGTTCCCACCATGAACTTGGCAGTGTGTGAAGCATTTTACAAATATATCTCATTTGATTTTCATACAACCCTGAGTATAAGATCCTGTTATTGTTTCCATTTTACAGTTGAAGAAACTGGGGGGGGGGGGGCGCGTGGCTAGGTGGTGCAGTGGCTAGAGCACTGGCCCTGGAGTCAGGAGTACCTGGGTTCAAATCTGGCTTCAGACATTTAATAATTACCTAGCTGTGTAGCCTTGGGCAAGCCACTTAACCCCATTTGCCTTGCAAAAAAACCTAAAAGAAAAGAAACTGAGGTAGACTGAAAGTGAGTGATACCCCAGGTCACAAGGTTAAAAGTGTCTGAGATCACTCTTAAACATTGATCTTCCTTACTCCAAGTCCAGCTCTCTATCCTTTACATTACTTAGCTCTTGGGGCCCAAATCTCTAAGCCAAACGTATAGACAATAGATTTAGAGCTTCAAGGAGCCTTATTTGTTATAGCCTTTCATTGTAAAAACAATCTAATTAAAGCAAAATAAAAAAGGTCAGCTACCTTTTTATTGCTTCCCTCAGTACTTGCACCCTCTGTCTGAGATAGTCTCCAATTCTGTATCATGTTTGCACAGAGCAGCATCATGGTATCGCCCCACTAGACTGTGAGCTTCTCCCAGTGTCCCCAGAATACAGCATGGTCCTTAGCACTTTATAGGTGTTTGCTGAATATTTAGGAATTGACTGCCCAATATTCTGCCCCATAGGAAATGGCAAAAGGCAGCATTTGTTTTGTTTTGCTTTGGCTTCGTTTGGTTTGGTTGTTTTGCAAGGCAATGGGGTTAAATGACTTTTATTAAGTGTCTGAGGCTGGATTTGAACTCAGGTTCTCCTGATTCCAGGGCCAGTCCTCTATCCACTGTGTCACCTTTCTGCCCCCAGAAGTAAGATTTGAACCCAGGATCTGACTCCTCATCTAGGATTCTTCCCAGCCCATCACCTATTGTCAACATTGAGGGTGAAAACCCTTCCAATCTCTAAACAGGGAGGTGTCTGAGACTGGAGGAGGGAAAGATGAAAAGCTGTGAGCAAGTACTGGACTTGTAGTCATAGGACCCAAGTTCAATCCTGGCTCTTACTTGATGCCTGGAACTTTGAACAGGTCACAACTTCTCTGGGCTCAATCGTCCATGAGATCACCTCTATGATCCTTGCCATGTCTGGATCTATTATCTTGTCATCTCTTGCATAGGAGCTAGGGAGTGATGAGACCCTGAGGGAGTAGCTGTACAGTCTAGGTGGGGGGAAGGGGAAATGGAAGAACAAGGAGATTTCCCAGGATTTTCCATTGCCAAGAAATTTGACATACTCAGATTTCTCAGTTATACAAAACTGTCTATGCATAGAAGGAAGTCCAAGAATGCTGAGGCAAAGTGGATGAGGTGAGCAGCAAGACCATTTTCCCCATCCAACATTCACTTCCCTTCTGCCCCATTTCCCACCAACAGAGATACACATCCCTTTCTCCAGTTTGATGTAATCCGGAACCACCTAGGTGTAGGATCATGGGGAAGAGATGTCATTCATTCTAGAAAACCATCCTCCTATCACTATGGGTAAAAATTCATCTTAAGAAATTTATTCCTTTAAATGATCAAGAAGCTACTTTTTTAAATGTGCTAGAAAAGGGCAGCATTAATATTCATTTGCAATCTAGTGTGGAATAATTGTTTTGTAGAATTTCTACCTAATAGGCAACTGAAGAAAGGAGATCATCAAAAAGGAATAGAAAGAGATTTGAAATTCTAAAGCACTGCAAGGGAGGACAAAGCCAGCTGGGAGTTTGGGGACAGGTTTTTGGCAGTAGGGAGGAAACAGAGACAACCTTCTTACTCCTAAGAATAGGGTTCAGGAAGGTGTAGATGGGCATGCTCTTTTACAGATTCCTGAGACAAGCTCTGTTGATAATGCTGTTCAGAATTTAAATATTCTGTTCTGGTTTCCTTCCAGGTTAGATTAATCTGCATTCTAGGGTATGTGAATCAACTAACCTTCCAAGGTGGGAAATATCACGCCCTAGAACCTTAGGAATTAGCTCAAGCCCTCCAGGATATAGATAGACGAACTAAGGTCCAATGCATGGACATCACTGATCCAAGGTCATACAAAGAAAAGCCTGGGATGGAACCCAGATCTCCCAACTCCCAATACAGAACTCTCACTACCTCTCTTCCTAACTTGTTCTGGTTCTTGCTCTCTGGATTATCCACACTCTGCTTTAAAACATATTGTCTACGTAGGTTCATGACTAATGACTTTCCCTGCACCCTGTTCCCCCTTACCCAAGGAAACTAGAGGAGACTCATGTCAAAGCCCAGGAGAGGTCAGGCTTTGGGTTAGGTCCAGGATCCTGGCTGACCCCCAAACATCAAAATATTTCTTACCAAGGTCACAGACTTTACATGGGAGACATTCCTTCAGGGCACTCGGGTGTTCTGTGTAGGTCCCGGGTTTGCAAGGCAAACACCTGGTGCCATTCATTACACTGCAGCTTCCATAAATCCTGTAACCTAATGGTATCAAAGAGTCAGCATCAAGAACTAGGTGCAAACTTCCCTGCGTAAGCCCCTTCACTCTAGCCTCATTCCCCCTCCCCCATTACCACCCTGACACCATAATATGCATATGCCAAACTAGATCCAGGAAGCTACCAAGGCCATCTATGAAACTTAGGATGGTTTATTGTGATTTACTATGAAAATAAGGGTGGTGAACACCCATACCACCATGCACAGAGCAATAGAACTGGGACTGTCAAAACTGAATGGAACCTCAGAACAATCACTTAGAATGTCAGAATTAAAAAGAACTCTAGGAAATAGAATGTCTGAGACAAGCAGGACCTCATAACATAGACTGTCAGAGTTGGGGGGCAGACTTCTGAGCATAGAATGTCAGAACTAGGAGGGACCTCAGATCCTAAAATGTCAGAGCAGGAATTGTTAGAATTGGGAGGTACCTCAGAGTATAGAATGTCAAAGCTTGGAAGATAACTTTTGAACACATTAGAGATAAACTAGTCCTATGCCCTCAAGCAGAATCTTAATTTATGTGCTTTCGATTTTATCCATAATAACATTCCATAGGCCATGGAGGAGGGGGAATGAAATACATCAAAAACTTATTAATCACTCTCTTTCTCTGCAAGGCTAATTAAAGCCTTGCAAGATGATGCAGAGAAAAGAGCACCAGACTTGGAATTAAGAGGACCTGAGTTCAAATCCAGCCACAGACTTTAGGAGTTGTGTGACCCTTTACAACTCATTTTATCCCTGTTTGCCTCAGTTACCTCATCTGTAAAATAAACTGGCAAAGGAAATGTCAAACTCTGACAATCAATTTCTGCACAAGAAACCCCAACAAATCTCCAAGGTTTAGGGATTAAAACAACAAAAACAACAACAGCAAAACAGTCTCTGTTCTCAAGGAGATTATATTCTATTCTAGCAGGGGGAATATAATATGCGTAGTGATAAACTGATACAAATTCAACTAAGTACATATAGTGTGATTTTTTTTTGTGGGGGGAGAGAGAAAAATGTCAAAGATATGTGCAAAGAGGAGAGAGAAAGACAGAGATAGAGACAGAGACAACAGAGAAAGAGAAAATCAGACGAATTCTGAATTCATATTGAAGTATAATTTTTACTTTCTTTTTATGCAATATGATTAATATGGAAATGATTTTTATGATTTCACATGTATAAATATCATATTGCATAACTAATCTCAATGAACAGGAGAGAGACTGATGGAAAAAAAGAATATCAAACTCAATGTTGTTAAAAAGTTAATGTTAAAAATAAATACATTGTTTTGAAAGAGAGCAACAGAAAAGACTTAATGGAGAAGGTGGTACCTGAGTTATGCATTGAAAGATTTAATGATTCAGACAAAGTGGATAAGTCTCTCCAGCATCAGCATTTGTTGAATTAAGTGTACCATGCCCCATTTGGTTCTGAACCCCATGGAGAAGGCAGAGGAAATCAGACATGTGCCCTAAGGGATTTCTTCCTTTTCCTTCCCTTACCTCAATGGCCACCCAGTTGTCCTACCTTCCAACTCAGACAGTCCTGCCTTATTTGTTTTTAATTTTGATTAAAGATATTATTTGAGTTTTAAAATCCCCCCCCATCTTACTTCCCTTCCCCCCAACCGGAAAGCAATCTGTCAGCCTTTACTTTGTTTCCATGTTATACCTTGATCCAAATTGGGTGTGATGAGAGAGAAATCATATCCTTAGAGAAAAGACAAGAATTCTAAGAGGTAACAAGAACAGACAATAAGATATCTCTTTTTATCTAAGTTAAAGGGAATAGTCCTTGCACTTTGTTCAAACTCCACAGCTCTTTATCTGGATACAGATGGCACTCTCCTTTGCAGACAGCCAAAAATTGCTCCCGATTGTTGCACTGATGCAATGAGCGAGTCCTTCAAGGTTGATCATCACTCTGATGTTGCTGTTAGGGTATACAGGGTTCTTCTGGTTCTGCTCATCTCACTCAGCATCAGTTCATGCAAATCCCTCCAGGCTTCCCTGAAAACCCATGACTCCTGTTTTCTAATATAACCATAGTGTTCCATGACATACATATACCACAATTTGCTAAGCCATTCCCCAATTGAATGACATTTACTTGATTTCCAATTCTTTGCCACCACAAACAGGGCTGCTATAAATATTTTTTGTACAAGTAATGTTTTTACACTTTTTCTTCATCTCTTCAGGATATAGACCCAGTAGTGGAATTGCTGGGAAAAAAGGTATGCACATTTTTGTTGTCCTTTGTGCATAGTTCCAAATAGCTCTCCAGAAAGGCTGCAAGAGTACACAGGTTCACCAACAGTGTAATATTGTCCCAGATTTCCCACAACCCTTCCAACAATGATCATTATCCTTTCTGGTCACATTGGCGAAACTGAGAGGTATGAGGTGGTACCTCAGTGAAGCTTTAATTTGCATTTCCCTAATAAGTAATGATTTAAAGCATTTTTATATGGCTATGAATTGCTTTGATCTCCTCATCTATAAATTGCCTTTGCATATCCTTTGACCACTTGTCAATTGGGGGATGGCTTTTTGTTTTTCAAATATGACTCAGTTCTCTGTATATTTTAGAAATGAGTCCTTTGTCAGAATCATTAGTTGTAAAGATTGTTTCCCAATTTACTACATTTCTTTTGATCTGGGTTACAGTGGTTTTTTATCTGTGCAAAAGCTTTTTAATTTAATGTAATCGAAATCATCTAATTGGTTTTTGGTGATATCCTCTGACTCTTCCTTAGTCATAAAATGCTCCCCTTTCCATAGATCTAACATGTAAATTAGTCCTTGATCTTCTAATTTGCTTATAGTATTGTTTGTTATGTCTGGGTCCTGTCACCATTTGGATCTTATCTTGGTAAAGGGTGTGAGGTGTTGGTCTAATCTAAGTTTCTTCCATACTAACTTCCAATTATCCCAGCAGTTTTTATCAAACAGGGAGTTTTTATCCCAACGGCTGGACTCTTTGGGTTTATCAAACAGCGGATTACTATAATCATTTCCTAATTTTACACCTAGTCTATTCCACTGGTCCACCACTCTGTTTCTTAGCCAATAGCAAACAGTTTTGATGACTGATGCTTTATAATGTAATTTTAGATGAGGTAGGTCTAAGTCACCTTCTTTTGCACTTTTTTATTAAGCTCCTGGCAATTCTTGACTTTTTATTTCTCCATATGAATGTACTTACAATTTTTTCTAACTCATTAAAGGAATTTTTTTGAATTTTGATTGGCAAGGCACTAAACAGATAGTTTAGTTTTGGTAGAAATGTCATTATTATTACATTAGCTCTACCTATCCATGAGCAGTTGATATTTGCCCAGTTATTTAAATCTGATTTAATTTGTGTGAGAAATGTTTTATAATTGTTTTCAAAAAGAATCTGAGTCTGTGTTGGCAAATAGACTCCCAGGTATTTTATATTGTCTTAGGGTACTTTGAATGGGATTGATTTCTCTTTCTAGCTCTTCCTGCTGTATCTTGCTAGACATATATAAAAAAGTTGAGGATTTATGAGGGTTTATTTTATAACCTGCAACTTTGCTAAAATTGCTAATTGTTTCCAGTACTTTATTTGATGATGTCTTGTGATTCTGTAGGTAGACCATCATGTCATCTGCAAAGAGTGAGAGTTTTGTCTCTTCCTTCCCAATTCTAATTCCTTCAATTTCTTTTTCTTCTCTAATTGCTGATGCTAACATTTCTAATATGATATTGAATAGTAGTGGTGATACTGGGCACCCTTGTTTCACCCCTGATCATATTGGGAATGCCTCTAGCCTCTCCCCATTGAATATTGATTGTTTCAGATAGATACTGGAAATTATTTTAAGGAACAGTCCATTTATTCCTACACTCTCTATTGTTTTTAATAGGAATGGATGCTGTATTTTGTCAAAAGCTTTTTCAGCATCTATTGATATGATCATATGATTGCTGATAGATTTGTTCTTGATATAATTACTAACAGTTTTCCTAATATTGAACCAACCATGCATTCCTGGAATAAATCCTACCTGATCATAATGTATTATCCTAGTGATAACTCGTAATCATTTTGCTAAGATTTTATTTAGGATTTTTGCATCTATATTCATCAGGGAAATAGGTCTATAACTTTCTTTCTCTGTTTTAACTCTTCCTGGTTTAGGTAACAGCACCATATTGGTTTCATAGAAAGAGTTAGGCAGAGTTTCATCTTTCCCTATTTTTCCAAAGAGTTTATATAGAATTGGAACCAATTGTTCCTTAAATGTTTGGTAGAATTTGCTTGTGAATCCATCAGGCCCTGGAGATTTTTTTAGGGAGTTCAATAATGGCTTATTGAATTTCTTTTTCTGAGATAGGGTTGTTTAGGTATTTAATCTCTTCTTCATTTAACCTGGGAAACTTATATTTTTGTAAATATTCATCCATTTCACTTAGATTATCAAATTTATTGGCATAGAGTTGGGCAAAATAATTTAAAATTATTAATTTAGATTCCTCCTCATTGGTGGTGAGTTCACCTTTTTCATTTAGGATACTAGCAATTTAGTTTTCTTCTTTCATTTTTTTAATCAGAATGACCAGCGGTTTATCAATTTTATAGGTTTTTTCATAATACCAACTTTTGTTTTTATTTAATTAATTCAATAATTTTTTTTTGCTTTTGATTTTATTAATTTCTCCTTTAATTTTTAGAATTTCTAATTTGGTATTTAATTGGGGATTTTTGATTTCTTCTTTCTCTAATTTTTTTAGTTGCATGTTTAGTTCATTGATTTCCTCTTTCTCCAATTTATTCATGTAAGCATTTAGAGCTATAATATATCCCCTGAGAGTCGCTTTGAATGAATCCCATAGGTTTTGGTTTGTTGTTTCATTATTATCATTATCTAGCATAAAATGGTTAATTCTTTCTATAATTTGTATTTTGGTCCACTCATTTTTTAAAATGAGGTTATTCAGTTTCCAATTTGTTCTGGGTCTATATCTCCTTGAGCCGGTATTCCATATGACTTTTATTGCGTTGTGATCTGAGAAAGATGTATTCACTATTTCTGCATTTCTTCAGTTGATCATTAGGTTTTTATGTCCTAGTACATGGTCAATTTTTATATAAGTTCCATGTATTGTAGAGAAAAAAGTATATTCCTTCCTATCCCCATTCAGTTTCCTCCATAAGCCTACCATATCTAATTTTTCTAACAATCTATTTACCTCCCTAATTTCTTTCTTGTTTGTTTTATTATTTGATTTATCTAGATCTGATAGCAGGAGGTTGAGGTCTCCCACTAGTAGAGTTTTGCTGTCTATGTCTTTCTGTAGTTCTTTCATCTTTTCCTCTAAGAATTTGGGTGCTATCCCACTGGGTGCATACATATTCAATATTGAAATGACTTTATTGTCTATGGTACCTTTTAGGAGGATAAATTTTCCTTCCTTATTGATTTTAACGGTATCTATTTTTGCAGCTGCTTTGTCTGAGATAAGGATTGCTACCCCTGCTTTATTTACTTCAGCTGAAGCAAAATATATTTTGCTCCAACCTTTTACCTTTACTCTATATGTATCTTTCTGCTTCAAATGAGTTTCTTGTAAGCAGCATATTGTAGGATTCTGGTTTTTAATCCACTCTGCTATTTGCTTATGTTTTAAGGGAGAGTTCATCCCATTCACATTCAAGTTTATAATTACTAATTCTTTCTTGCCCCCCTTTTTAAGGAGGAGTGTTTTTTAGATCATTCTATCTGTCACAGAAAATTCTGAGTGTCTGTCCCTTCTAGCTCAGTATATTCTATCGAAAAGAGTCAAAATTCCTGAGAGTTATTAGAGTCTTTCTCCCAAGTGGTGTTAAAGCTAGTTACATCTCTTTAGACAGCAGTCTCATGGATAGGTCATGAATGTCCACCATTTCTGGCTAGGTATATACTCTCTGTTAGAGTTACAGTTCTCAAGATTTATGAGAATCTTTTTTTTTCCCCATGCTGAGATATAGCCAGTTTCAACTTCATTGGATAGCATTTTTTTTTCTTTTAGAACCCCCCCTCTTTTTTTTACCTTTTCATGTGTCTCTTGAACCTCCTGTTTGATGTCCAAATTTTCTGTTTAGCTCTGGTCTTTTCATCAGAAATTTTTGTAATTCTTCCATTTTGTTAAATGTCCATCTTTTTCCCTGGAAGGGAAGGCTCAGCTTTATAGGAAAGTAGATTCTTGGCTGCATTTCAAGCTCCCTTGCTCTTTGAAATATCTTGTTGCAGGCCCTTTAATCCCTTAATGTTGATGCAGCCATGTCCTGTGTGATCCTTACTATGTCTCCTTGATAATTAAATTGTTTCTTTCTGGCTTCTTGAAGGATTTTCTCTTTTATCTGACAATTCTGGAGTTTGGCTACAACATTCCTTGGTGTTTTCATTTTAGGATCTTTTTCTGGTGGGGATTGATGTACTACTTTGCCTTCCAATTCCATGATATCAGGGAAGTTTTCCATCACAAGATCCTGTAATATTTAGTCCAGGATTTTTTCTCTTCAATGTTTTCAGGAAGTCCTGTAATATTGAGGTTGCCTCTCTTCGCTCTATTCTCAAGGTCAGTGGTTTTGTGGATAAGGTATTTTACATTTTCTTCTATTTTTTGATTTTGTTTACCTGACTCTTGCTGTCTCATGGAATCATTAGATTCTGTAGACTCCATTCTTTTTTTGTGGGGGAGAGGTTTTCTTCATTAACCTTTTGCAACTCCTTTTCCAATTGGTCAATTCTACTTTTGAAAGAGCTTTCCATTGGACCAATTGAGGTTTTGAGAGAATTATTTTCTTTTTGCATTTGCCCAATTGAGGATCTGAGAGAATTATTCTCATTTTGTATTTGTCCAATTTATGATGTGAGTGATTTATTCTCATTTTGTATTTGTCCAATTGATGATGTGAGAGATTTATTCTCATTTTGTAATTTTCCAATTGATGATCTCAGAGATTTATTCTCCTTTTGTATTTGTCCAATTGTACTTTCTAAGGTTTTGTTTTCTTGTTGCAAGGTATTAATTGTCTCTCCCAAATTTTTAAGCTCCTTCCTTATTTCTTCAAGGAAGTCTTTCTGTGCTGAAGACCAGATCATATTCTCCTCAGAGGTTCTAGGTCTTTCTGAGTTAGGATCTTTCCCTTCCAAGAATTTTTCTATGGATCCACCTTTCTGCTGACCCTTCTTCATTTTGCTAAGACCTTGAGTTGGTGACGAGATGGTACACCCTGGACTGGGATCCCTAAAGGCTTTACTCACTGAGTGCAGTTTCTCTGGCTGGCCAGTAGGAGGTGTTGGGTGCTTTCTCTGGGGTATCTGTGACCTTGATTGAGGCCTTCTCCCTTTGCTTGAAGGGAGGAGTTGGAACTATTGAATTCTTTTGCCTTCAATCACCCTGGCCTGAGGTCATTCACTCTCAATTGACAGCTGGGCTGGTTCTTCTGCTCACACACCTGGGCCTGAGGCAGAAGTAGTTTGCATTTGTTTGCTCTAGGAGGAGGTCTGAGCTGCAATTGGACTGTTGAGTTCCTCACATCAGAGGAGCCCAGAGATGGTGTCCACAGCTCTCCTGCACAGGAACTCTCCCCCCAGCCCTGTCTGCAAGCTCCCAGTTGAAAGCACCAACACCAGTGCCTCTGCTCCCTAGTTGATTCAAGCCCCTGCCATCTAGCCCCACTGATCCAGCAGGTCCCGCTCTCAGGCCCTCAGACTCCCAGCTGCAACTCAGCTGTTAACCTGCTTGATCGGGGCTGATCCCCCCTGTGAGCCCAGACTCACCAGCCTGAATTCAGCCAATGCTGCTGCTGGAGACAAATCCTGAGGCAGATGTTCTTTCTCATGGCTTTTCTTTCTGGGTATTGTGGGTAGGATTTCTTTTAAGAGGTTTGTTTCATATGATAGATGGGGAAGAGATCAGGAGGATATAGAACTGTGCTGGTCTTCTCTGCACCATCTTGGCTGGAAGTCGACAGTCCTGCTTTAAAGACAATTTACTTCTCATTCCAAAAAAACTGGCTGAATAAAATCATCCTCTCCATCAACAAGAATAGCTGCCTTATAAAGTAGTGAGTATTCAAGAAGACATTCCTATGTTGGGAAAGGGATTTAGGTCTATGTTCCTCATTGTCCCTTTAAGCTCTGAGATTCTGTGGCACTGGAGTTCATGAAGGAAGAGAGCCTAGAACTTGCAAGCATTTAAGCAAGAGAATAATTTGTTATAGAGAAATTGTCTGACTTACCTGAATCACAAGGGTAGCAGCAATGTCCATCCACCTTGTACTGTCCTGTCATACAATTTTGTGCATCTATGTTGTACAGGACTTGTATAATTATCAACATTTTGAACACCTTGGGCAAAGAAAAAAGAGGTAATAAGGGAAAAGGAGAGAGCATGGTCTAGTCACTCACTAGCTGGATAATCTTGGGCTAGTCAATCCTCTTGGGGCCTAGGCTTCCCTATCTGGAAAATGAGGGGGTTGATAGTACAATGTACTGGAGAAAGCAAAGAAATGGAGACAGTTAAAATACTGCCTCAGGCAGTCCAAATCATTTAACTTTCTTGGTCTGTTTTCTCATTTGTAAAATGAGAAGATTGAACTTTGAAAAAGTTAATTTAATGAGTGAGGATCCCTAGTCTATTCCAGAAATTATCAATCAATCTGATAGGATTCCATTGGGCTAATTCTTTATAGTAGTTTTCAAAAATGTGATGGTAGGATCATTTGTACAATCACAGGAAGCTAGTTAGAGCTCCTCCACCCTTCTTTTTTTCCTTGTCTTGGTGACAAAATCCAGTGTTTCAGAGATAACTCTATAGAGAAACTACCAATTTATTTTTATACCTCTGGATCAGGCAAATAACCATCTTATGATCACCTAGTCTATATGTTTAGCTCCTAAATCTCCTTCTAACCTGACAAGAAACTCATCCATATTATGACTACCTAGTTAGAGAAGATAATTTTGCCTTACCCAACTCATGACCCTGCTGAAATATTGTTTTCTTTATATTAGTTTATTCTAGTCTATGTATCATATATTAACCAATGAAATTGTTCCATATTTGAGACATCAAGGTCTATAAAAATGGGGACCTGGAAGAAGAGGGCATCCCAGATCAGGAGAAAGAGCTTGAGGCCATGTCAGTTTTCAGAGCTATGATACTTGTGTTTTGTGCTAATTCTTAGCAAACAGGTACTTTACCTATGTCTTTTCTTTTGGCATGATCAACCAAAAGAAACAGGGCATTAGAAAAGTATATGAAACTTTCAGAATGCCTTAAAAGAGTACAAATTTCTCTATTTTTTCCTCTGTTTCTAACTTGCCATGTTGAAGATTGCTGAGATGAAAGAGATGTAGAAATTAATTGAAAACAAAAACTGACACCAATTTCACAAACTGATACCCCAAACTTTGAACTTGGAGATTGACTAGCTGAACTTCTTTAGCTTAGCAAACATGCTTACTTCTTAAATTCTGAGTTCTTGGGCAAGTCATTTAGTCTTGATTGCTTCCCATCCAGGACCATCTCCAGTCCTCCTTATCCTTATGGATCCATTGCACCCAATGACTCCAGATGACAAATTGAAGTTGGTGAGACCCTTTCACTCAAATTCAATTCATATGTTTGTCATGGCATCATTCCCCTAATGTCATGATCTTCTTTTATCTTTTAATTAATTTTTATTAAAGAAATTATTTGAGTTTTACAATTTCCCCCCAATCTTACTTTCCTCCCCCCACCCCATCCCCAGAAAGAACTCTATCAGTCTTTACTTTGTTTCCATGTTGTACCTTGATCCAAATTGGGTGTGATGAGAGAGAAATCATATCCTTAAAGAGAAGAAAGGTCTAAGAGGTAACAAGATCAGACAATAAGCTATCTGTTTTTTTCCTAAATTAAAAGGAATAGTCCTTGCACTTTGTCCAAACCCCACAGCTCCTTATCTGGATACAGATGGTACTCTCCTTTGCAGACAGCCAAAAATTGTTCCCAATTGTTGCACTGATGGAATGAGCAAGTCCTTCAAGGTTGAACATCACTCCCATGTTGCTGTTAGGGTGTACAGTGTATTTCTGGGCCTGCTCATCTCACTCAGCATAAGTTCATGCAAATCCCTCCAGGCTTCCCTGAAATCGCATCCCTCCTGGTTTCTAATAGAACAATAGTGTTCCATGACATACATATACCACAGTATGCTAAGCCATTCCCCAATTGAAGGACATTTACTTGATTTCCAATTCTTTGCCACCACAAACAGGGCTGCTTTAAATATTTTTGTACAAGTAATGTATTTACCCTTTTTCATCATCTCTTCAGTGTATAGACTCAGTAGTGGTATTGCAGGGTCAAAGGGTATGCACATTTTTGTTGCCCCTCGGACATAGTTCCAAATGACTCTCCAGAAGGATTGGATGAGTTCACAGCTCCACCAATAGTGTAATACTGTCCAAGATTTCCCACAACCCTTCCAATAATGATGATTATCCTTCCTGGTCATATTGGCCAATCTGAGAGGTGTGAGGTGGTACCTCAGAGAAGTTTTAATTTACATTTCTCTAATAATTAATGATTTAGAGCATTTTTTCATATGGCTATAGATTGCTTTGATCTCCTCATCTGTAAATTGCCTTTGCATATCCTTTGACCATTTGTCAATTGGGGAATGGCTTTTTGTTTTAAAAATATGATTCAGTTCTCTGTATATTTTAGAAATGAGTCCTTTGTCAGAATCATTAGTTGTAAAGATTGTTTCCCAATTTACTACATTTCTTTTGATCTGGGTTACAGTGGTTTTATCTGTGCAAAAGTTTTTTAATTTAAGGTAATCAAAATCATCTAATTGGTTTTTGGTGATGTTCTCCAACTTTTCCTTAGGCATAAACTGTTCCCCTTTCCATAGATCTAACAGGTAAACTAGTCCCTGATCTTCTAATTTGCTTGTAGTATTGTTTTTTATGTCTAAGTCCTGTAACCATTTGGATCTTATCTTGGTAAAGGGTGTGAGGTATTGGTCTAATCTAAGTTTCTTCCATACTAACTTCCAATTATCCCAGCAGTTTTTATCAAACAGGGAGTTTTTAATCCCAATAGCTGGACTCTTTGGGTTTATCAAACAGCAGATTACTATAATCATCTCCTGCTTTTATACCTAGTCTATTCCACTGGTCCACCACTCTATTTCTTAGCCAATAGCAAACAGTTTTCATGACTGATGCTTTATAATATAATTTTAGATCAGGTAAGGTTAAGCCACCTTCTTTTGCACTTTTTTTTCATTAAGCTCCTGGCAATTCTTGACTTTTTATTTCTCCATTTGAATTTACTTACAATTTTATCTAACTCATTAAAGTAATTTTTTGGAATTTTGATTGCTAGGGCACTAAACAAATGGTTTAGTTTTGGTAGAATTGTCATTTTTATTATAATAGCTCTACCTATCCATGAGCAGTTGATATTTGCCCAGTTATTTAAATCTGATTTAATTTGTGTGAGAAGTGTTTTATAATTGTTTTCCAAAAGATTCTGAGTCTGTCTTGATAAATAGGCTCCCAAAAATTTTATATCATCTGACATTAATTTGAATTGGATTTCTCTTTCTAGCTCTTCCTGCTGTATCTTGCTAGACATATATAGAAAAGTTGAGGATTTATGAGGGTTTATTTTATAACCTGCAACTTTGCTAAAATTGCTAATTTTTTCCAGTAGTTTATTTGATGATGTCTTGTGATTCTCTAGGTAGACCATCATGTCATCTGCAAAGAGTGAGAGTTTTGTCTCTTCCTTCCCAATTCTAATTCCTTCAATTTCTTTTTCTTCTCTAATTGCTGATGCTAACATTTCTAATACAATATTGAATAGTAGTGGTGTTAATGGGCACCCTTGTTTCACCCCTGAACTTATTGGGAATGACACCACACTCTCCCCATTGAATATAATGCTTGTTGAAGGTTTCAGATAGATACTACTAATTATTTTAAGGAAAAGTCCATTTATTCCTACACTCTCCAGTGTTTTTAATAGGAATGGATGCTGTATTTTGTCAAAAGCTTTTTCAGCATTATTGATATGACCATATGATTTCTGATAGGTTTATTGTTGATGTAATTTAGTATACTAACAGTTTTCCTAATATTGAACCAACTCTGCATTCCTGGAATAAATCCTACTTGATCATAATGTATTATCCTAGTGATAACTTGTAATCATTTTGCTAAGATTTTATTTAGGATTTTTGCATATATATTCATCAGGGAAATAGGTCTATAATTTTCTTTCTCTGTTTTAACTCTTCCTGGTTTAGGTAACAGCACCATATTGGTTTCATAGAAAGAGTTAGGCAGAGTTCCATCTTTCCCTATTTTTCCAAAGAGTTTATATAGAATTGGAACCAATTGTTCCTTAAATGTTTGGTAGAATTCACTTGTGAATCCATCAGGCCCTGGAGTTTTGTTTTTAGGAGTTCAATAATGGCTTGTTGAATTTCTTTTTCTGACATAGGGTTGTTTAGGTATTTTATCTCTTCTTCATTTAACCTGGGAAACTTATATTTTTGTAAATATTCATCCATTTCACTTAGATTATCAAATTTATTGGCATAGATTTGGGCAAAATAATTTCAAATTATTACTTTAATTTCCCCCTCATTAGTGTTGAGTTCTCATTTTTTTCATTTATGATACTAGCAATTTGGTTTTCTTCTTTTTTTTAATCAAATTGACCAGAGATTTATCAGTTTTATTGTTTTTTTCATAATACCAACTTTTTGGTTTATTTATTAATTCAATGGATTTTTGCTTTCAATTTTATTAATTTCTCCTTTAATTTTAAAAATTACTAATTTGGCATTTAATTGGGGATTTTTGATTTGTTCTTTCTCTAATTTTTTTAGTTGCATGTATAGTTCATTGATTTCCTCTTTCTCCAATTTATTCATGTAAGCATTTAGAGCTATAATATATTCCCTGAGAGTTGCTTTGAATGAATCCCATAGGTTTTGGTATGTTGTTTCATTGTTATCATTATCTAGCATAAAATGGTTAATTCTTTCTATAATTTGCTTTTTGGTCCACTCATTTTTTAAAATGAGTTTATTCAGTTACCAATTTGTTCTGGGTCTATATCTCCTCTTATTGCATTGTGACCTGAGAAAGGTGTATTCACTATTTCTACCTATCTGCAGTTGATCAGTAGGTTTTTATGTCCTAGTACATGGTCAATATTTATATAAGTTCCATTTACTGCAGAGAAAAAGGTATATTCCTTTCTATCCCCATTCAGTTTCCTCCATAATTCTACCATATCTAAATTTTCTAACAATCTATTTACCTCCTTAACTTCTTTCTTATTTATTTTATGGTTTGATTTATCAAGATCTGATAGTGGGAGCTTGAGGTCTCCCACTAGTAGAGTTTTCTTGTCTATGTATTCCTGTAATTCTTTCAACTTCTCCTCTAAGAATTTGGGTGCTGTCCCACTGGGTGCATATATATTCAATATTGAAATGACTTTATTGTCTATGGTACCTTTTAGGAGGATAAATTTTCCTTCCTTATTGATTTTAACGGTATCTATTTTTGCAGCTGCTTTGTCTGAGATAAGGATTGCTATCCCTGCTTTTTTTACTGCAGCTGAAGCAAAATATATTTTACTCCAAACTTTTACCTTTACTCTATATGTATCTCTCTGCTTCAAATGAGTTTCTTGTAAGGAGCATATTGTAGGATTCTGATTTCTAATCCACTCTGCTATTCGCTTATGTTTTAAGGGAGAGTTCATCCCATTCACATTCAAGTTTATGATTACTAATTCTTATTTGCCCTCCGTGCTATCTTCCCTCTGTTTGTATTTTCCCTCTTCCCCCCCTTTATTCATATACCCCAGTATTTTGTTACTGAATACCACCCTGTTCAGTGTGTTTGCCCTCCTATATCACCCCCTCCCCTGTCTTTCCCCTTCCCCTTTTCCATTTTCCCTTCCCTTCCTTTTGTTTTTTCCCTTCCCCCCCCACTCCTCTTCCCTTTCTCTGTCCCCCCTCCCCTTTTCCCCTTTTAATACTTGAAAGGTTAGATATTTTATTAGATAACTGAGTATGTGTAGGTTGACTTTAAGCCAAGTCTGATGAGAAGAAGATTCAGGTGTTTCTCATCTGCTCCCTTCTTCCCCTCTATTACCATAGGTATTTTGTACTTCTTAGTGTAATGAGATTTACTCCATTCACTCCCCTCCCTCCTCCAGTCTCTTCCCTTTCCCCCTTTTTAAGGAGGTAGTGTTTTTCAGATCATTCCATCTAAGTCATAGAAAATTCTGAGTGTCTGTCCCTTCTAGTTCAGTATATTCTATTGAATAGAGTCAAAATTCTTGAGATTTATTAGAGTATTTCTCCCAAGTGGGGTTAAAGCCAATTATATCTCTTTAGATAGCCTTCTCAGGGATAGGTGATGAATGTCCATCATTTCTGGCTAGGTATATTCTCTTTGTTAGAGTTACAATTCTCAAGATTTATAAGAATCTTTTTCCCCCATGCTGGGATATAGCCAGTTTCAACTTACTAGATTGCATTTTTTTTTCCTTTTAGCATTTCCCCCTCTTTTTTTACCTTTTCATGTGTCTCTTGAACTTCCCGTTTGATGTACAAGTTTTCTGTTTAGCTCTGGTCTTTTCATCAGAAATTTTTGGAATTCTTCCATTTCGTTAAATGTCCATCTTTTTCCCCTGGAAGAGAAGGATCAGCTTTGTGGGGAAGTAGATTCTTGGCTGCAATCCAAGCTCCCTTGCTCTTCGGAATATCTTTTTCCAGGCCCTTTGATTCCTTAATGTTGACGCAGTCAGGTCCTGCGTGATCCTTACTGTGGCTCCTTGATATTTAAATTATTTCTTTCTGGCTGCTTGTAGGATTTTCTCTTTTATCTGATAGTTCTGGAATTTGGCCACAACATTCCTTGGTGTTTTCATTTTAGGATCTTTTTCTGGTGGGGATCGATGTACTCTTCCAATAACTACTTTGCCCTCCAGTTCCATGATATCAGGGCAGTTTTCCATCACTAGATCCTGTAATATTCAGTCCAGGATTTTTTCCTCTTCAATGTTTTCAGGAAGTCCTATAATTTTCAGGTTGCCCCTCCTCGATCTATTCTCGAGGTCAATGGTTTTGTGGATGAGGTGTTTTACATTTTCTTCTATTTTTTCTAGTTTTTGATTTTGTTTACCTGACTCTTGCTGTCTCATGGAGTCATTAGTTTCTGTAGACTATTCTTTTTTTGGGGGAGGAGTTTTCTTCATTAAACTTTTGCAACTCCTTTTCCAATTGGTCAATTCTACTTTTGAAAGGGCTTTGCATTGGACTAATTTAGGTTTTGAGAGAATTAATTTTTTTTTTGCATTTGCCCATTTGAGGATATGAGAGATTTATTCCCATTTGTATTGGTCCAATTGATGATGTGAGAGATTTATTCTCCTTTTGTATTTGTCCAATTGTACTTTCTAAGGTTTTGTTTTCTTGTTGCAAGGTATTAATTGTCTCTCCCAAATTTTTAAGCTCTTTCCTTATTTCTTCAAGGAAGTCTTTCTGTGCTGAAGACCAGATCGTATTCTCCTCAGAGCTTCCAGGTCTCTCTGAGTTAGGGTCTTTCCCTTCCAAGAATTTTTCTATGGATCCACCTTTCTGCTGACCCTTCTTCATTTTGCTAAGACCTTGAGTTGGGGAGGGGCTCTTTCACAGGGGCTTGGCATCCCTAAAGGCTTTACTCACTAAGGGCAGTTTCTCTGGCTGGCCACTAGGTGGTGTAGCTTGCTTTCTCTGGAGTGTCTGTGACCTTGATTGAGGTCTTCTCCCTTTGCTTGAAGGGAAGAGTTGGAGCTATTGAATTCTTTTACCTTCAATCAATGGTGGGCTTTACCCTGGCCTGATGTCTTTCACTCTCAATTGTGGGCTGGGCTGGTTCTTCTGCTCACACACCTGGGCCTGAGGCAGAAGTAGTTTGCATTTGTTTGCTCTAGGAGGAGGTCTGAGCTGCAATTGGACTGTTGAGTTCCTCAGACCAGAGGAGCCCAGGGATCGTGTGTCCCCAGCTCTCCTGCACCAGAACTCTCCCCCCAGCCCTGTCTGCAAGCTCCCGGTTGACAGTACCAACACCAATGCCTCTGCTCCCTAGTTGACTCAAGCCCCTGCTGTCTAACCCCACCGCTGCTCCAGCAGGTCCCGCTCTCAGGCTCTCAGACTTCTGGTTCCAATTCAGCTACTAATCTTCCTGATTGGGGTTGATCCTCCCTCTGAGCCCAGACTCACCCGCCCAAATTTGGCCAAAGCTGCTGCTGGAGACAAATCCTGAGGTAGATGTTCTTCTTTTAAGAGGTTTGTTTCATGTGATAGATGGGGAAGAGATCAGGAGACTTCAGAACTGTGCCTGTCTTCTCTCCGCCATCTTGGCCAGAAGTCCCCATGTCTTCTTTAAGAACAAACAACAAACAACAGGGGCGGCTAGGTTTGCACAATGGATAGAGTACTAACCTTGGAGTCAGGAGAACCTGAGTTCAAATGTGACCTCAGACACTTAATAATTACCTAGCCGTGTGGCCTTGGGCAAGCCACTTAACCCCATTGCCTTGAAAAATCTAAAAAAAAAACCCAAACAATAACAAAAAAGAATACAAAATAAACTTCATTAAATGCATCTTAATTATTGATAAACGATTATCTTTTTGTCATGCTTTAAAGAATTAATAATTTGGAAAAAATTGAAGGAATTAGCTTGGCTCTTTGGGGAACTCAAAGAAACAAAGAAGTAGTAATGGCAAATTGGGGATGCTACCATGAATTTGTGAAATATAAACCAACTAAAATAATTCAACTTTATGCAAAATTAAGTTTAGTTGTCGCTAGTCACCACAACTCAAAATTGATTGAATCAAAAATGTTGTGATGGTAGTAAATGAAAGAATCCATTCAGTCCTTGTACGTACAAAGGGAATAACAACTACTTAGACCTCTCTCTCAGGATTATTGAGAAAAACTGACCGTTGAGAATTATTTAACACACCATGGCTCTGTAAAGGATGAGTCCTCAAATCTTGAAGGAATACAAGCGCTATCTCATTTACATGTTCTTTTTCTAATTGGCATGGAATTTTTACCAATTTGAAGAAACATAGATTAAATATTTTAAATTATTATTAAAAACAACTCAAGCAACTTTCAAAACAGAAAAGGCTTGGTATATAGTGTCATAAACTGCTATCATTGACATGAAACTGCCAGAAACAATAAGATAAATGACTTTCCATGAATTGATAAGTTTGAAAGTTCATTAACTAAATTATTGTCTCCTGATTGGTGATGTTTTAAATCCAAGAAGGTTAAGAGAATCTGTTAAAGGAATTTTCTCCTTCTTTTGAATCAGAACATTGTTATCTGTCATGTTATTATTAGAACAAATTTTAAAAATTAGAAAATAATAATAATCATAAGAAATGACTTACCATTGGGAGAAGAGTATGATCAGGTCCTTTTAGGATCTCTTTGTCCATGAGGTGAGATAGAGTATTGTGAACCTGCAGCACTGCCATTTGAGGAATAAGGTCTCTTTCACCCCAAACTGAGAAATGAAATGTTTGAATAGTAAAATGAACGTCATTTAGGATCATTTGGAATTGTATCTTGCAAATGCTTTTTTTTTTTTTTTTTTTTAGGTTTTTGCAAGGCAAATGGGGTTAAGTGGCTTGCCCAAGGCCACACGGCTAGGTAATTATTAAGTGTCTGAGGCTGGATTTGAACCCAGGTACTCCTGACTCCAGGGCCAATGCTCTATCCACTGCGCCACCTAGCCACCCCTGCAAATGCTTTTATTTTGAATCAATTATCCACTGTAAAGGAACTTATGGTGTATAAGTGGAAACAGCAATACACAAGTAAATAGGTCTCTTGAGACTGAATGATTGAACAAAGTATGTCATTCCCAGAATTTCTATCAAGAGATATACTTTTTTTAAGATCAAAAGGTGTGGGGGTGGCTAGGTGGCGCAGTGGATAGAGCACCGGCCCTGGAGTCAGGAGTACCTGGGTTCAAATCCAGCCTCAGACACTTAATAATTACCTAGCCGTGTGGCCTTGGGCAAGTCACTTAACCCCATTTGCCTTAAAAAAAATCATAAATAAATAAATAAATAGATACATAGATAGATAGATAGATAGATAGATAGATAGATAGATAAATAGATAAATAAAAGATCAAGAGGTGTTTTAGTAGGATACACAGGGGATAATCAATTTAAATGAAAAGAGTGAGTTGCTCCATATATCTACTTACTGGCAACTTACATCACAACTACTTGTTCAACTTGAGCAATTTTTAATTAACATTCCATTTAAGTTATATTCACCGGCAGACAATTTGCTGTCTTACGCCCCTCTAATACATGAAAATTTTAAGAATGATAATTTTCAAGCCCTAAATTGTATTTACAGAAATTTTCCTATTTGAGGAAGTTGTTCTTGGGAATTTCCTGCTATTCTAAGTGTCTTGATTCTGCTAAGACTGCTGGTTCATCATTCAAAGGAAATGCCATGTATGCATTCTGAAGACCATCACAGTTAGATGACAGTCCCTGGGAAAGTCAAGAGACTAACCCTGCAAAGGGGAAGGCAAGATTTTCCTGACCTAACTCCATCTTGGTAAATAAGAAATTGGTGACTTTTGATTAAATTATACACATTAATATAGTAAGGGATCATTTTGAATTGTCATTTGGATCACAAATAAAAGACACCATGAAGCTTCACAATTTGTGGGATATTTAGTTCATAAGACACTACTCTAAAACATTCTTTCATCATGATAATATGATTAGTGAGAGATTTAAGAATTTTAAGCCTAAAACAGAAATATTTTCAGTGTAGGTTTAAAAAATGCTCCAATATCTAAAGTTCTCAAATTAGGAAAAGCCAATTTTATTTGGTTTCTTTTTTTTTTAGGTTTTTTTTGGTAAGGCAAACGGGGTTAAGTGGCTTGCCTAAGGCCACACGGCTAGGTAATTATTAAGTGTCAGAGAATGGATTTGAACTCAGGTACTCCTGACTCCAGGGCCAGTGCTTTATCCACTTATGCCACTTAGCCACCCTATTTGGTTTCTTTTAATCACCTGAATGTTGAGCATGTCTTAAAAGTCAAATATATTTTATTGTAAATAATTTATTTAATCTCCCCATCCTGAAATCAACTACTCAATGTGTTCATACATCTCATCCCAGGACTTTTTTGACAATTGAAATTATTTTGACAGCTTTTAAATGAAATCAGTTGTGTATCAAGATCATCATCAATATTTTTTTTTAAGGTTTGGGTTTTTTTTGGCAAGGCAATGGGGTTGAGTGGCTTGCCCAAGGCCACACAGCTAGGTAATTATTAAGTGTCTGAGGCTGGATTTGAGCTCAGGTACTCCTGACTCCAGGGCTGGTGCTCTATCCACTGGGCCACCTAGCTGCCCCATCATCATCATATTTTTTTTCAAAAGTGCTTTGATATAGTTCCCTACCAAAATCTCATCCTCCTTAGAGGAGGGAGAGAAGTTAAAAGAAAATAAGGAGAGTGATCATTTTTCAGTTGATTTTTTAAAAAGTTGTAGCATGATTAGGTCATTTTAAATGACAAATATAAAATTTAGATTCAGAATTTTAATAGCATAAAGGAATTAACTAATTGGAAAGATTTGCTGATAGACCATGCAGTATAAATATGATCTAAAATAGCCAAATGGGATGCTCTAGCTGACAGAACACATACTAGCCTCAGAGATCCCTTCCCCACAAGGTCTTTCTAGATATCTCTAACTTCTTCCACCAGCCTCTAGTCTTCTCACTCTTCTCCCCATAACAAAGTTCCAAAGGAAAGAATCTGGAATTAGAATTCCTTTTCCTGTCCAATCTACTGCTGTGGAGAGGATGAAAGGAAATAGAGAGGAAGGAATGAAGGTGGGGGACACCAGAGTGTCAGGAATGAGGAAGAGGAACTGAAAGACTGAGGAAGAAGGAACTGGGAATTAGAAGGGAAAACAGAGAGGGGCTCCGCAGCTGCCTCCCTATCTGTCTCTGAAACTTCCTCTCTGACTTCTGGAGTCCAGAATGAAGCAATCCTTCTTCCCTTTGCAAGGAAGTATACTCCTTGTGGGGGATGTTGGGGGTGGGGTGAGGCATGGGGACAGGCAATTCATTACCCCAAGACCCAGATTCCTACCTTCAAGTGACCTCTGTTTCTCATCTGTTCTGTCTCAGTCTGGCTCCAGAAACTCTTCAAAGTTCCTAAATTAAACTTCAAAACTATCGTAACAGAAATACAGAAGCAGGCAAAGCTAAGCCCCCTCAAAGACGACCAGGCCTTCTCAGTCCGGGAAGGGATCCCAACTGACAGATGTGCTTATGGGAAGGAATGCATAGGACATAGGGCTTGAAGGGGAATTATTATGAGGGAAGAGTAAGAACCAAATTAGCATGTCCCTCTCATATTCACCTCCCAGCAACCAGAAAAACCAGTTTTCCCATTCACCAGTTCAATAATAACAGAAATGAAGAGACAGGGTAAAATGATGTTTTGACCTAAGGGTCCCTGTATATTGATCAGTGAGAAAGGGGAGGGCCATCCCAGAGCAGCAGCAGCCAAGCACCAGCTGTGAGAAAATTAGGGCGTTATTGGTCTTTGCAATAAGGGGCCCCTTTTAAATCCATTGCAAAGGGGGAATGATCCCAGACTTTCACAAAACTGGGAGAGTTCTCCTAATCCCATTCCAAAGATGACAAACTCAAGAATAGAAGAAACCAGTCCTTAACTGGTCAAGTGTAACCCAGAGATCTTGACCTAATGCAACTGAGCTTGAGCAATACCCCCTGTGACGATTGGAGTTCATCAGCATAGGATTGGGGGTGGGGAATCATATTAGGGGCATGTCATGAGATGGGCAGACCTCTTAGGTTGTAACTCAAACTCTGAGAGCCTATGAAAATCCCAGAGGGAGGGGAAAGAGCTTCTGAAGACTATAAATTACCTGATGTGCCTCACATTAGGTGAGGTACCCGGATCCTGCAGGATTTGTGAATAAAATCTATAATTTCCTCTCATTCTAGCAGATTTTTCTTTCATTTATAGATAACCCAGGTCAGTTGGTCAATGAAAGATCCTGATCCTGGGAAACTTGGAGCAGCAGCCACCACACACCATATACAACACACATACACACATACTCACATAATACACCACACACACACACACACAAACACACAAACAAAAACAGATATAGAAATACTTTTTCAGCTCCCCTTTGTGGGTTCTTTTCCCTTATAGAATCTAAGCTTGTTAAGGGCCAACCCAATCTTTATTTTTGCTTGTTTTTGTGGTGTCAGCAGATAGTATGGTGCATGGCTCAGAATAAACCATTAAAAATGCTGTAGACTGACTCATTGACTTATATGATCTGAGTCTTGCTCCCATCTGGTTTTTCTTCTTTCTTTTTCTTTTTTGTTTTTTGCAAGGCAATGGGGTTAAGTGACTTGCCCAAGGTCACACAGCTAATTATTAAGTGTCTAGGCTGAATTTGAATTCAGGTCCTCCTGACTCCAGGGCTAGTGCTCTATCCACTGAACCACCTAATCACTCCCCCCCATCTGGTTTTAATTTCTTCTTCAGAGTTTTTTATGCTTTTGAAGGCTTTTCATTCTATTGAGAGAAATGCTCTTTAATAACCAGTGATTTGGGGCGATCCAGAGTTTCCCCCTTTTTCAAAAATTCTGATTTTAATAAGTTCAATCTCTTGGAGCACATTACTGATGATAATGCACTAACTTTCTTGTTCAACACCCCACCCAGGTACAGTAGCCCTTGTGTTCTGCTCAGGCTTGGAAAGAGGGGATATTCCTTAAAAAGATTTCCCAAGGATTTCCCAAGACAGAGGTAGTCCATCTGAAAAAAGGGTGACATGATGTTATGTTCAGTCCCTCACCCTCTTAGAAGGGTACTTAAACTGTGAAAGCACCTCCATGATAATCTTTGATCTAATAGAAAGGGCCAGATGACCATCCTTTTATTAATAAACATATTGACCTTATTAATAAAATAATTATATCAAAAATAGAATTAAAATAAACTTTCAATTCTATACTCTCCTCCATGAAAATTAAGGTTGTCCATCCCAATGACTTGATGCTATCTTCTATGAACATTCAGGTCACTGTCCCTCCCCCCCCAAAAAAAATTTCAGTATGTAGCTTATAACTTTATTCTGTCCCATTTGTACACCCTGTCCTATTGGTTTCTCAGCCTTCTCGCTGTAAGAAACTGGATTTGCCCCAGATGTTAGAATTTTATATTTATATTTAGAGCTCTTTGTAGCTCTAAATAAAATAACAAGATATTAGAA
Organism: Macrotis lagotis; assembly: GCF_037893015.1. Classification (NCBI taxonomy): domain Eukaryota; kingdom Metazoa; phylum Chordata; class Mammalia; order Peramelemorphia; family Peramelidae; genus Macrotis; species Macrotis lagotis. The sequence continues at coordinate 895,179,566 of NC_133658.1, forward strand.
CTGAAAGGAAACATTGCCATTCAGTCCTATTTTACAGGCAAAAGATTAACTCCCTAAAAGAAAAATAACTCATCCATTCATATTATCTAACTTCAGTAAGCCCCCTTGTTGCTGCACAACAATCTGTTTTACTTTCAAGTTAATTCTTTTTGTGTTTTTGAACAGAGAATCTGTTTTATTGAGAAATAGATACAGAACTGCATATTCTACCACATCTGGAAAAGGTTTAGCTTCTGTATGAGAAAGGCCTGTACCTTTCAGGAGACAATTCCCAGGCAGCTTTCTTCTGTCATTGGCATTCTACAGTGAAACACAAGCTTGGGGCTGGTAGGAAAGAGAGGGGAACTGCCACTTGAAACCAGCCCTCCACAAATCCACAGTGATTATAGTTGATAGAAAAAAAAATTGGAGCAAGGCCCACCTGACCACATGTTTGGGCTTGGGGTGAGAGCTACCTATCCAGACAACAGTGTTGCAAAAGACAAGGACTACCTGCCAAGGCTCAAAGGCTGCCCTGAGACTGAGAGAAGTGAGCCACAATGTCTCATTCTTTCCCCAATCACTCTACCAGCATCAAAAAAAGAAGTGAATTATAGGCAAGAAAGAACAGGGGAAGGGGAGCATCTTAGGAGGGCTTCTGTTCTCAGAGGGTATGAGGTGATGCTGGCACAGAAGAGCAAACTAGTCATTCAGTGGAGGAGGCTACTATTTCTTTGGCTCCAAGGCCACAAGGACAACAGTAGACAAATGACTGTTAAGTCATTTTCTCTTCCTCTGTGGGTATTGGGACAACCAGTGTGAAAGTAAGGGTGTTTTGCCTGTGCTCCCACCAGCATTTGCTAATGACCCTACAAAGAAGGGCAAATGACTCACTGGGCCAGAATGGGAGGGAAAGAAGTACAGAATATAAAGAATAAGCTAAGACACAATGTGAAAACTGAACAGTGAAAATGATCTTGGTGACTGCCTGGGGGCAGGGGGTAAGTTCTGGAAAGGCCAATGTTCCAAGCATCCTGACAGCACTTCTCTTAATGCCAACTATCTTTCTTGCTTTCCTCTTAGATACCCTAGAAAGTTACAGCCTGCTGTTGGGCTCTTCATATTGAAATTGTGGCTTTCATAGAAGCAGGTGCTTAGAGTCATGAGACAGATCACTGCCAGAATCCTTCATAGATATGTCCTCGACAATACTTTCATCATGGGACATATTGGGACTGGAGATGTTTCCATCAGACTCAGAGGAGGATATACCACCAGTAAGAGCTCAGGGTGGAGATTCATAGTTATCTGATGTGTTCTTAGCCTCTTTATCTGGAAAATCAACCACTTAGTTTCTGAGTCAGATGAAAGATTGCCAGGGTGAAGATGATTTTTGTTATTACAAGCATAACTAGCTGTTGATTGTGCTTTCTGTTCTAGTGGAATAGACAGACTTGAGAGGCAAAAGACTTCAAGCTCTGTACTGAGCTAGAATCTTGAGAACTCTGCCTCAGCCCGTATATTCAGAATCTTTGGCTCCAGCAGAACTACTGCCTGCATTCCTTAGATCTAGATATTTGACTTTAGTCAAATTATTTAGTCCCACTGGCACTCAGTTTTTCATCTTCCTTCAAGGTATCATCTCTGGCTGTGGCCCAGTGGTTTTCACCTGGGCAGCAGCAGCAGCAGAGTTATCTCCTTTGGGCTCCAAGGTGGCCTTTTAAATCTTAAATCTTAAAAGCTGTTTCTTACCTTCTGTTCTCTCCTCAAGTTTCTAATATCATGGGGCATATTTCCTCTTGGAAAAGACCTTTCTTCCTAGTTTATGGAAAGTTTTATTGAACTCCTTCTGTTTTCCTGCTCCTCTAATCAAACCTTCTCTCTGTCTTCATTTGTCTTCTCCTTCCCTCAGTCCCAGAGAATGAGTGACTTCTCCTGATTCACGTTAATCCCTTCCATTTGATTCTATCCCTTTTCTATTCTTGGGATTTATTTTTTAAATTCATTTTTAGTGTGAATTAGTTGCTAAATTTTGTTTGTGCAGCCCTATAGGAGGAATGTTGTATAGGAGTCAGACCTTTTTATATTTTAGCCCCTTGAGAAGGAGCCCCAGTCACCATGCCCTAGTTGTGACTCAGCCTATGTGAGAACTACCTGACATCAGGAAAACTTTAGTCCCTTTGACCTTGGGAAGTAAGAATAGACAAGAAAAGGGAGGCTGAGGAGGGCCCCCCCTCCCAGGTAATCTGAAGACTACATCTGGGCAAAGTTGAAGAAGAAAAGCTGCTCATGGGTAAGAGTCAGTCCTGAAGTTTGGACTCTCATCTTTCTTCTTCCATCCACTTTATGTTAATGTATGGGATTTTTGTTACTCAGAATGTGTGAGAATCCATTCTGGCAAAAAGATTTTTCAATAGTGAGGCCAACTCAAATTGGCACAGACACAATAAGAATTGCTAACAATTATCTAGCACCATAGAAATATTTATACATAGCGCCTACTGTGTGCTAACTACTATCTTAAACACTTTTATAATTATCATCTCATTAAAATTTTAAAACAACCTGAGAGGCAGGAGTTGTTATGATGTCCATTTTACAGAAAAGAGCAATAATGATAATAATAATAATGACAATAGTTAATATTTATATAGTTCCTACTATGTGCCAGACAATAAACACTTTCCAATTGTTATTTCACTTGATCATCACAATAATTATGTAGGGTAGGAGTTATTCTTAAGCCCATTTTACAGATGAGGACACTGAGGCAGATAAAGATTAAGGGTCTCACTTTAGGTCACTCAGGTAATAAATGTCTGAATCTGGATCTGAAGTAGGATCTTCCTGCCTCTAGACCTGTGCTTTACCCACTGTTCCTTGAGATAGCCTCAGGTATATCTGCTTGGGTTTCAAGCTTTGGACACCTTAGATAAAACCTTGTAAATAGAAGCTCTTCCTAAGTAAATGGGAGGCCCAAGTAAGCAGAAAGCAGCCTGGATCAATAACTGATGAAGAGTCAGAGGGTCTGGGATTAAATCCTTTCTGCTGCTGATTGCTTCTCTGGACATGAGCAAATGCCTGCACTTCTCTGGGCCTCAATTTACCCTTGGCTTCTGGCTCTAGATCTATGATTGTACAAATGCCTTGTCTTGGAAGGGAATGAGCACTGGGTTTAGAATCAAAGGATCTTCATGTGACCCATGATTCTGACCCTTGGACAAATCCTCACACATCTTCCTGCCTCAGTTTCCCTATCTATAAAATGAGTGGATTAAACAAGACAATTTCTGTAATCCATTTCTATTCTAAATCCCAAAATTCTTTTGTCTATCCTCCAATACTTCAAACACGCAGGAAATAATTTCATGCCACAGTGTGGCCTAGGACCCAGGACCCTGTATTGTATACAGTAGGCACTCAATATGTACTGAATGAAGGAATGAAATCCAGCTTACTTTATGAGCTTTTCGTATGCCTCCAGTACCTAATGTTTTCTCTACCATGCCATCCCACTCACTTAAGAGAAAGGGAGGTAGGATTAAGGGAACAAGCTATTCCAACTAATTTCCATCAGCACCATCAGTGTTCCCTGAAATTTGCCTGCTTTGCCCTAAGGGGGACACAAGACTGGAATACTTTCCCTCTGTACCTCCCCCCTCTTACAATCCCTAATTTAATCCAAGGCTCAGTTCAGTTACCACCTCCTATGGGATCCTCATCCCCCACATCATTCCCAATCTTTCCTCCCTCGATGTATCTTCTCCTTTATCTGGTTTTACATGCATGTTAAATAAGTGGAAACTCATCGAATTTCCTTATAATACTACTTTGTATTACTTTAAATTTATTTTGTAAAAATCTGTATCATTATGAGCTGTCTTTCCCATTAAAATGTAACTTCTTAGAGACAGGGACCTTAGATAGTATCTGGCACATGATAGCTACTTTAAAAAATTCTGGTTGGTTGGTTGGCCAATGAATGGCACACCTGGCTAATCCCAATCCAACCCCCTGATCCTCAGGGTTTATTTCCACAAGTTCCTCTAAGACTTGATGCTCTGGTTAGCAAGGAGGTGATTGAACTCAAATCTGAGTCACTCTCATTCACATGCTGGCTGCCAGTCAGGTCCCAAGGAGAGTTGCCATACTGGCACACCATGTGTTTTGTCTGCTCCCTGAAGAGCTGGATGAGAAGTTGTTCCACTAGTCCAACATGTCTCCATCACTGTCAAATTACCTCCTGGGGGAGAGAAGGAAAGGGAATAGCAAGGGGAAGCTAGCACTGGTTCTAGGATTACCAGGCAGCTAACACATTCTTAAAACATAAACCCCATCCTGTTCTGTCCATGATCATTTGACATCACTAATACCATATAAAAAAGGAAAAGCTCCTGCCTCTGCTGGCAGGTGATCATGGCTGTAGAATCCATTTGGGCAGGAAGGTGACATCAGAGTACAAAGAGTGCCAGATTTGGAATCAGGAAGACTCAACTCCCTAAGTTCAAATCTGGCCTCAAATACTTAGTGTTTGTGTAACCTTGGGCAAGTCACTTCACCCTGTTTACCTCACTTTCTTCATCTTTCAAATGAACACTATCTTTCCCAAGAAAACTCCAGATGAGGTCACTGAGGGTCTGACATGACTGAAATCTTCCTTTCACTGATGTATCTCTCTATCCACTATACCATTCTCTCTGTTTATTAATAAGTACTTGGTGAATCATAAGCTTGATTGTGTGTCAGATCAGGATTGACTTTACCTTTCAAGTAGTCCCCTTGAGAGGCTGGACACATCCATGATTCCTGCTTATGGGATCTTGACTATGGAGCTGTTAGGACTTTGAACATTGTCAGAACCCCTCTTTTGGCAGGTGAAAAACATGTCCAGATAGACCACTGTCCCAAAATGGAATGGGCAGGCTGCTTAGCTGGCGGATTCAGGAGGGTCTTCAAGCAGGGTTTGGGTGTATAGTTGTCAGGCATGTTGTAGAGAGAATTTTTGTTTACGTATGGGTTTGACAGAGGTGTCCTCTCAAGACCTCTATGACCCTCAGGTTCTAGGTGACTTGTTCAATGTCACATGACAGCATGTGGCAAAAATAAGATCTGGTTTGAACAAAATTCTCTCCTGATTTCAAGTCCACACATTTTTCTCTATACCACCCTTCCCATCCTGGCATCAGGCAGTGGTACATGCACTTTGTTTATAGGTGTCCCGTTTATTCATCATAGCCTCACCCTGAGGCTAAAACATCATGACCCAGTCTTCTCTGGGTCTCCCATTTTGTCTCCTGGTCTGAATCCTTAGCGCTTAAGATTTGAACATTATGATTGGTCTTCACCCATAGGGACTGGACCCAGGGTATGTGTGTGAGAGGAATGGGGTGGGATGGAGGATTATCCTACTCACCATTTTCCTCAGATCCATGACCAATCACTAACCTGATCCCCATGAAGTTCAAGACCTTTAGCTGCCATTTGCTGAAGAATTGGGGCTGCAAATTCTCAGCAGGAGACATTGCAGAAGAAACAAGAGCTTATCTAGACCTGGAAGAGATCTCAGAGGCCATGTAGTCCAACTTCTTCCTTTGCAGTTGAGGAAACTGAGACCTAGAAAGTAGAAATGAATCACCTAAGGTCACACAAATATGATGTCACAAATGTCTGAATTCAAATCCAGGTTCTCTGACTAGAAAGTTAGGGGTCTTTCCATTATACGGCATGATAGGCTTATTGTCTCATTCTTTTAAAGTGTCCTTGGCATGAGATGACAGGATTAGAGGGTCAGAGGATTTTTTTCAATTAGTTGATTAGTCAGCGAGCATTTATTAATCGCTTACTGTTTGCTAGAAACTGTGTTAAGTTCCAGGAATGCAAAGAAAGGCAAAAGTAGCCACTATTATCAAGAAACACATGGTCAAATGGAAAAGACTATATGAAAATAACCATGTACAAACAAGATACATGGACAACATAGTATTCCCATTTCGGAGAAGAAACTAAAATTCATAGAAAAGTGTCTGAACATATGAACCCCGATTGTTTTGACCCCCAGTTAGTTCAATGACCTACAGAAGAAGAGTTAGACTAAACTGATGTCATTGATCACCTAATCTGGCCCCCAACCCTCCAATGGAGGACCACAGAATCCCTCAAAGGTCGCAGAATGAGGGCTCAGTGATCATCTAGGGGAGTATTTGTTTACTTCCTTTGACCAAGTCTTCCTTTAAACCTTCCAAGTTCAACAGATTTGTCATCATTTGGTTTTTTTTGGTGTCTGTGTGGAGAAGCCTTAATGTCTATTTTCATGGACATATCTTATCCATATTTGCCAAGGCAGTTTCTCATTCTCATTTGAGGTCAACTTTCTAGGATACTTACTTAAAAAGGTAACAATAAGAATGCTGAATTTGTCCCCTTAGTTTCCTCATCTGGTTTTTCCTAAGTTTTGTGTTAGTAAAATATCTCTCTGACTCTCAGAGCTACTCTAAAATAGAAGGGCTGCCATGGGAAGTGATAGATGAACCCTTCTTTGAAGATAGTTAAAGACAGGGCTACCACTTCTATGGAATGTTCTAGTCCCATTTGAGTGGGGTGAGGATAGACTGGATGGCTACTAAAGGCTGTTTGGAACTCTCAGATTCTGGATTCTTTAAGATAGGAGGGAAAAGAGGCAGGAGTTAGAATTGAGAGGTCCCTTCAATTACTAAATCAAAGATTCAAGATCCTCCATCTTTTCATCTACCAAACACAGATTCAATCAAATGATCTTGGACTAAAGTAGGGCCGGAAATGATGCAATATGGACTTAAAGGTCACCCCCTTTGGGATAGGAAAGACAGGATGCCACCCATTCCCAGTGAATGCCATCTTAGCCACTCCTTGGGGACCACCATTCTGGCATAAGCACTGGAGAACACCTAGAGTCAGGTGTCAAATCATTCTCCAAGCACCATCCTTCTCTGACCCACCATGGAAATGCATTTAAGCAAAAATTATCCCGTGTGAGGTCTCCTACTCTTTGGATTTCCAAGAGCTGATACATTTCCTTCTCTCTATGCTAGAACCATGTGCTCTGGCCTATGCCACTGGAGCAACAGAACCCCAGTTCCATGTGGTCAGATTTATGCTGAGCTAAGCTTTTCTTCTCTCCTCTCCAGGTATCCCTGTCATTTCCTTCTCTTTTCTTTCCTCTAAGTTCATTCCTATGCCTGGGTTGTTTCGGGACTTGTAACTAAGTTCTTTCCTAGGTCTAAGTTGCTTCTGGACTTGTAACTAAGTTCTTTTTTTTTTTTAGTTATTTTTTTTTGCAAGGCAATGGGGTTAAGTGGCTTGCCCAAGGCCACACAACTAGGTCATTATTAAGTGTCTGAGGTCGCATTTGAACTCAGGTCCTCCTGACTCCAAGGCCAGTGCTCTATCCACTGTGCCACCCAGCGGCCCCCCTAAGTTCTTTACTAGGTTTATGTTGCTTCTGGGTTGTGATTAAGTTCTTTCCTAGGCTGGTGTTTATCTAAGTTTCACTCTTGCTCTTTTCTCTCTTTCAATGAAACTATTCACCAAAACCCAGTATTTTGCTGTCTCTCCAGATGAAGTGCTTGTGTTTTCAGGTCTATGTTGACCTTTCTAGGGCTGTGAATAAAGATGTTGATTTGGACAGTAGAAGACCTTGATTATGATGATCCAGTTGGAAAAAGAGGACAATGACCAATGATGAGGTTTAGATCCTGTGAATGAACTCTGGAGGACTATGAGCTGTCCTATGTTCAAGGAGTCTGGCTTAACATCAGGGATGAGCTATACGCATTTTGACAAATCACTTAAACTCTTCCCTCTCAGTTTCCTGTCCTGTAAAATGGGGACAATGGTACTGATTCTCAGAATCGTATGGGGGGGGTGCTAAAAGAGACATGAGACTATGAATTTTTATTATTTAGTGTTTAGAATGTCAGATATAAAGTCAATAAAACTCATCTTCCTTAATTCAAATCTGGCTTAAAATTTAAAAGATGTGCAACCTTGGGCACCTTGATTGCCTCAGTTTCCCCATCTGTAAAATTATATGGAAAAGAAAAAGGCAAGCTATTCCAGTATCTCTGCCAAAAAAATGGGGCAGCTAAGTGGTGCAGTAGATAAGAGTACCAGCCCTGGAGTCAGGAGGACCTGAGTTCAGATGTGGCCTCAGACATTTAATAATTTCCTACCTATGTGACCTTGGGCAAGTCACTTAACCTTCATTACTAAAAATAAAATAATAAAAAATAAAACCAAAAAAACTCAAATGGGTTCATGAATAGTTGGACACAACTCAAGTGACATAACAATAAGCACCAAAATTATTATTTTTGGAAAGTTCATGGAAATTGTCTCATCTTAAGCAGGTTGAGTTATTTTCTCTTTTCTCTTAACAGAAATGCTAGGTCATCCTATTTTCATATTAATAATACAAATTCTGCAAAACAAAGAATGTTTAGGTTGAGTTGCATGAATATAGGAATTATTAGTCATTGTCAGTGGTGGAACAAAAGTCAAAACTGAAAGGGAGATCTGAGGTTCCAATAACTACAGTCTCGAGAAGAGGTAGATTAGAAACCACTTGTAAAGGTGATGATGGCAATGATGAAACCATAGATTTTTTTTTTAGGTTTTTGCAAGGCAAACAGGGTTAAGTGGCTTGCCCAAGGCCACACAGCTAGGTAATTATTAAGTGTCTGAGACCGGATTTGAACCCAGGTACTCCTGACTCCAGGGCTGGTGCTTTATCCACTACACCACCTAGCCACCCCTGTGTTTTGCTTCTCATATCTCATACACAGTTTTCCAGTATCTCAAATATTCCCTGATGGTCCTCTGGATATCCCTCCTCTTAAGAATAATGGAATGAAAATAAATAAAATCTTTAAAATGAAAAAAAAATAACGGGATGAATGGGGCTTCATATCAGTTTGTGGTGGATTTGGTTCTTTTGTTCAGGTTACTTGTAGGGATCCCTTCTCTGTTAAAAATCTCTAACAAAATAGATTTTAATACATGTCTAGTTTGCTAAGACAATAATCAGGTCAGGAAGTGAGAACTAGCTCAATTTTTAATAGCACTAATATAAACATCACTAGACCAGAAAATTTGAAAATTTGGGTTGACAAATTCAAATAACAACTGAACATTGTAAAAATTCTGAAAGCAAATTTTCTATACTTTTATAATTGCATAATTTTGTTGTGCTTCTTAGCTGAATAAACCTGAGCAAGTTATTTCAACCTGGTTGCCTCAGTTTCCTCATATATAGAATGAGCTGGGGAAGGAAATAGCAAGCCACACCAGTTTTTTGCCAAAAAAACTTCCTGTGGGGTCATAATGAGTAGGACACAAGTGAAATGACTGAACAATATGATAATAAGAGTTATTGCTGGATGGTCATGACTCTAATGATATGGTTTGGTTGCTGGTCTTTGCTTCTACATTGAATTAGGTTGTTGTTAAAAATAAAAGACATTTTTGGCTTGGCCATATCCACTCCATCTCCATCTCTATATTCATTTGAATCATATTCATCATGAAACTCCTCACCTATATTCTAGGACACTGTTCTGGCTGAGCTGTCCAGTTTAGTGAGTTCTGTGTCCATCTGAATCTGATCTGGAATCTTATATGTGTGTTCTCCAAACACAAGAGTCCCAAAGTAGGGGATTTTTTAATCTGTGAATATCCCAGAAATGACTGCTTCTTTGCCTATCTTATAAGGTCTACCTTTCTCTTATAGCTCTGTCACTGGTCTATGATTGATTTGTTTTAGCCAAGGGGAAAACTGGAATCTTAGAGGTGGACAGGTGGATGTGAGGGGCAGCAGGACTTTCAGGAGCAGGTAAAAGAAAGCTGACACGAGAAGTTGGATGGGTGCCCAGGGCCTGGGGAATGATGGGTGAATGGGTAGGTCAGAAGTCTAGCTTGAACTCAACTCTAGAACAAGAGATTCCTCTGCTCTCTGAGTAAAAAGGAAAGCCAACAATTGCTCTTCTAACTGACATTAGTATGAACTACCAACCCAATCCCTTCCCAGTTTTCAAGTCCTACAATGTACACTGTCATCTGATGATGTAACCCAGGAAGAAATGTGCAGTTATTGGTGATCACACACTTCCAGATACCCAACTTCTAGAAGGGGATGGGGAGGAGGACAGGGGAAGAGGTGCTTCTCAGAAGTCATGTGAACCAGTTAAGCAACACAGAACCACTGGCATCACAGCAAGGTCCTCAGGAGGAGTCAGCTCCAACCCTGCCTCTTATCTCATAAGCTATGGGGATCTCAGAATCACAGATATATCCTCATACTGCTCTATTAGCAGGACATAACCTGAAGTCCTTCCAGAAACTCCAGACTCTGTTGGAGTTATTTCACTCAGTTCCCTCTAACCTGGACAAAAGGAGCCCATGGGCCAGCATTGCTGCAATTGTCTACGAAGCCTAGTATTATTCTTCAGTTCTATTCCAAGGAATATTGGGGACCACAGGGCACACTATAAAAGCCTGTGTTAGAGAGAAGAGCAGGTAAAGAGAGATGTGGGATGTTGGGAATTGAGTTCATCATCTACTATTTTCTTCTTTTAGCACTTTGTTTTGAAAAATAAACACTCAACTTTGTGGGTACACCACTAGGAGAAATGTTGAATAGGAATCAAGACCCTCTATATTTTAGCCACTTGAGAAGCAACTCTACTTGCCCTGCCCTAGTTGTAACTCAGCCTATGTGAGTCATCTATCATCAAGAAAATTTTAATTCCTTTGACCTCAGGTGATGAGGATGAGCAAGACAAGGGAGGTTGAGGAGGTTCCTCCTGTTACAAATGACTCATAGGTATAAAATCTTAAACTAGAATGATTGAATTAACTTTCGTTAACATTTCTGCAGAAAAGGGCTGTCTCCTAGCAGGGAAAAAACCCTAAATTCTGACAAGGTCCAGTTTTATATACAATTTGAAAAACTTTCTCTTCCCCTCTGAGCCAGTCATTGGTCTGAATAATCAGGGGCACAATCTAATCAATATACCTACCCCATACCACTCTCAAATATATTTTCTCTGTCCCAGTCATACAATGCATCTTATGCTGATGAACTTCAATCCTCACAGGAGTTGTGTGAGTTGCTATATGAACCTCATTGTGCAAACACAGTTGTGTAAGGTCAGAAACCCTTGGTCAACCCAGACTAGTTGAGGTTGATTTCATTCCAATCTTGCATCTGGCTTCTTTGGGTTTGATTGAAAGACCTCTCCAGTACATTGATTGGAGGGATCAATTCCTTTGTTTCCCTTTTTTTCTTACTTTCACAAACCTGCATTTAGGTTGGTGACTTTCCTATACAATAGCCATAGACAGATCCCAGTCTTTGTAATGTTTATTTTTAACTAACAGTGTCCTCTTACATTCTGTGGAAGCCAAACACTCTTGTTGAAGAGCCACTTGAGAAGTTTGGAGAATGTCAGCTATGACTAAAAAGGCTTTCCATGGAACTGTGCTATGATAACACAACTGTATCTATGTGTGACTTCACTTGTGTGATAGCCTTGTACCCGAACATTCTGAATAAGGTTACATCCTGTGCAAGTCTGAGAAACATCATTTACTTGTTTTTTCTTGTATGCTAATGTGGTTTTCTGCTATGAAAAACTGATACTATGAATAAACAGTTCTGCTAATTATCCTAGTCTGCTAGTTAATCCTGGCAATCTGGTTTTTCACCTTTTTTGTTCCATCCTCTTTATGTAAGCCTATGGACAGGATGGACAGATAGTGCCTATGCTACCCAGAATATGTGAAAGTCCATTCTGGCAAAATATTTTTCAATAATGGAGCTAAGCCAAGTTGGCATGGGCACAATAGGAATTATTAAGAGTTATATAGCACCATAAAAATTGTTATAAACAGAACCTACTGAGTGCCAGCTACTATGTTAAGTACTTTTACGATTATTATCTCATTTAATTCTCATTACAACCCTAAGAGATAGAGGCTTTGGTGATTCTCATTTAACAGAAAATAATAATTAACTTTTATATAGTGCCAATTATGTTTCAAGTAGTAAACTTTTTATAATTATTATTTCATTTGATCATAACAACAATTATGTGGGTGTTGTTTTTATATACTCATAACTGGATGATGTTGTTATTCTTATTTTACAGATGAGGAAACTGAGGAAGATAGAGGTAAAGGGTCTCACCTAGAATCACATAACTAATAAGTGTCTAAGTGCCTGAATGTGGATTTGAACTCAAGTCATCTTGACTCCCAGTCATGTGCCTTATCCACTGCTTCATGAGATAGCCCTGGTCTCCATGTTTGGATTTCAGGTTTGGAGACACCACAGATAAAACCTTGTAAGTGGAAACTATCTTTAGTTAAATGACAATCCCAAGTAAACAGAGGAAACAACATGGATTAGTAATGGATTATGAGAGAGTCTGAGTTCAAATTCTGGTTTTGCTTCTGTGTGCTATTGTAGACCTCAAATAAGCAGCTTGACTCCCTGGGCCTCAGCTTAGTCACCTGTTAAATGAAACTTCAAAGGTCCTTTCTGATTCTAGATCTATGACCTTACAAATGCATTGTACTATATGGGAATGACCATTGGGTTTGGAGTCAGAGGACCCTCCTGTGATTTATGAATCTGATCCTCATTAACTGAGATCCTTGGATAACTTTCTTATTTTTAGAAAGATTTTATTTATTTTGAGTTTTGCAATTTTCCCCCTATTCTTGCTTCCCTCCCTCCACCCCCCACAGAAGGCAGTCTATTAGTCTTTACTTTAGTTCCATGTTATACATTGATCTCAGTTGAATGTGATGACAGAGAAATCATATCCTTAAGGAAGAAAAATAAAGTATGAGATAATAAAATTACATAATAAGATAATGGGTTTTTTCCTAATTTGAAGGTAATAGTCTTTGGTCTTTATTCAAAGTCCATAATTCTTTCTCTGGATACAGTTAGTATTTTCCATTGCAAATAACCCAAAATTGTCCCTGGTTGATGCACTGAAGGAATGAGCAAGTCCATCAAGGTTGATTATCACCTCTATGTTGCTGTTAGAGTGTACAGTGTTCTTCTGGCTCTGGTCATCTCGCTCAGCATCATTTCATACAAATCCCTCCAGGCTTCCCTGAATTCCCATCCCTCCTGGTTTCTAATAGAATAATAGTGTTCCATGACATACATATACCAGTTTGTTAAGCCATTCCCCAATTTAAGGATATTCACTTAATTTCCAATTTTTTGCCACCACAAACAGGACTGCTATAAATATTTTTGTACAAGGGATGATTTTACTCTCTTTTCATAATCTCTTCAGGGTATAGACCCAGTAGCAGTATTGTTGAATCAAAGGCTATGCACATTTTTGTTGCCCTTTGGGCATAATCCCAAATGGCTCTCCAGAAAGGTTGGCTGAGTTCACAGTTTCACCAACAATGTATTAGTGTCCCAGATTTCCCAAATCCCTTCCAACATTGATCTTTGTCCTTTCTGGACATATTGGCCAATCTAAGAGGTGTGAGGTGGTATCTCAGAGATGCTTTAATTTGCATTTCTCTAATAAGTAATGATTTGGAGCAATTTTTCACATGACTATGGATTGCTTTGATTTCCTCAGCTGTAAAACACCTTTGCATATCCTTTGACCATTTGTCAATTGGGGAATGGCTTGTTTTTTTGAACATTTGACTCAGATCTCTGTATATTTTAGAAATGAGTCTGTCAGAAATACTAGTTGCAAAAATTGTTTCCCAATTTACTACATTTCTTTTGATCTTGGTTACAGTGTGTTTCTTCTCTGTTCCTTCAAATACCCTGGAAATGATTTTATAACAGCCATTACAGGATGAAGGGATGAAATCCAATTTACTGTATTAACTGATCATATGTCTCTATTATCTGCAAGTTTTCTCCTAGCATGCCAATCCCATTCATCTGTGAAAAAGGGAAGTAGGATTATGGGAACAAGCTGTTTCAAATATTTTCCATCAGCACCATCACTATTCCCTAAAATTTCCCTGCTTTGCCCTGGGAATGACATTAGCCTGGAATACTTTCCCTCTGTACCTCCCCCCTTACAATCCCTAACTTGCTGCAAAGCTCAGCTCAGTCATCACCTCCTGTGAGATCCCCCACATCATTCCTGCTCTTCCCTTCCTCATTATATCTTCTACTTTATCTGGATTTAAATGCAGGAGTGTTGAATAAGTGGAAACTCATCAAATTTTCCTCCCACCACTTTGTATCTCTTTAGATTTATCTTGTAAAAATCTATGGCTGCATGCTGTCTCACCCATTAAAATGTAACTTCTTAAAGACAGGGACCTTAGATAGTGTCTGGCACATGATAGATACTTAAAAAAATTCTTGTTGGTTGTTTAGCCAATTGAGTGGCACAGCTGGCCAGTCTCAATCCAACTCCCTGATCCTCGGGGCTTATTTCCACAAGTTCCTCTAAGACTTGATGCTCTGGTTAGCAAGAAGGTGACTGAACTCATCTGAGTCACTCTCATTCACATGCTGGCTGCCAGTCAGGTCCCAAGGAGAGTTGCCATACTGGCACACTTTATGTGCTCCCTAAAGACCTGGATGAGAAGTTGTTCCACCAGTCCAACATGTCTCCATCTTTGTCAAAGTTCCTACTTGGGGGTGGAAAGGAAAGGGATCTAGCCAAGGGAGTACAGCACTGGTTCTAGGATTACCATGAATGCTAACATATTCTTAAAACAATAAACCCCATCTTATTTCTGTCCATGGCCATTTAACATCACCAAAAATGAACAGAAAAGCATAAAAGATATGGCCACTGCTGACAATGACTTTGAGTCATTTGAGAGTCCAGATGGGTAACTAGGTGGTGATACAGTGCAAAGATCATCAGATCTAAAGTCAGGAAATCTCATCTTTCTGAGTTTAAATATGGTCTCAGATACTTACTAATTGGTTAACCTTGGGTAAGTCATTTCATGCTGTTTGCCTCAGTTTCTTCATCTGTCAAATGAGCTGGAGAAGGAAATGGCAAATTACTCCCGTATCTTTGTCAAGAAAGACCCAAATAGGATCACTGAGAGTCCAACATGACTGAAAAATGACATTTAATCAATATTCTAGGGTAAATTCCATCCTAATCTTAGTTTAGTCATTTATTAGTTGTGGGATTTTGGACAAGATATTTCTCCACTTTGGGTCTCATTTCCACTCTCCCCTACCCTAATGCCAGGCCTTCCTAGCATCTGTTCAGAGAAGCAGGTAACTTAGTAACTGGAGGACCTTGGTGGGCAAATAGCCACACACATCTGAGAAAGAATCTTTTTTTAATTATTTAAGGGAAATGTTTTAATTAATCACTACATATAAAACATCATAACAATTTTCCTTCTGCTCCCAAACCCCCAGTAAAATTTTAGCTCACTATAATGGAAGACAGTGGAATGTAAGAAAACACCAAAAAGGATGCAAGTCATCTGTTTGGAGAGATGCTCATGAATCTTTCTATTCAACAGCTCATGTCTTAAAGCTATTATCTGACTACTTTTTAGGACTGGCCCATCTTGAGGCTTCTTGGCCATAATCTTCCTCCAAGTCTACCCTCATTCCTTGAGGTGCTTATGATAAATACCCAAGTATTTATCTCTACTCCAGCTGACTCTGACCTTTTGGAGGCTCACCTGATTCCCCATATAAACATCCATCAGGGATCCCAGGGTTTCTGCCCACTCAGAACTCTTTGAGACAGCCACACTATCCACTGGGAAAAGCAGTAACTCAAAAGTCATGTCTCCTTTTTGTAGAACCTACAGCCCCCAGTCTGCTTGGTGAGCCACATCTTCAGGCTCCTTCTGTCCCCCAGTCACAGTCTGTAGATGAGGTGCTATGATCTCGATGAAATAGGTGACTCTCAAACTTTCCTGATGAAATGACCAAATTTGAACAGAAAATTAGATCTACAAATACAAGACTGAAGTGAACCATAAAAAGATAAACAGTAAAGGCTAATCACAAGGGACTTAATGATGTTGAATTGCTTATATTTCTGCATGGGAAGATGATACTAGCAGTGCAAATGAACTTTCTCATTTATTAGGGCATTTAGAAGGAGTATATATGGATAAGGTACAGATGGGAATTGAATTTGAAGAAGTAATATATCAAAAAAGTGGAGTTAATGGGGGAGAAAGGAATGTACTGGGAGATAAGGAAAGGAGAGGTAGAATGGGTTGTTATTTCATATAAAAGAGAGAAGAAAAAGCTTTTGTAGTGGAGTGGAAGTGGGGGGGGGTTGCGGCGTGAGTCTTACTCTCCTCAGAATTGGCTCAGAGAGAAGATAAGATATATACTCAATAGGGTACAGAAATATATCATACCCTAGAGGAAAGTAGGAAAGAGATGGGAGAAAGGGAGTAGGGGGATAGATGATAGAAGAGATGGAAGATTATAGGAGGGAGTAGCCAGATACAAAAACACTTTTGAGGAGGGAATAAATGAAAGGAGAGAGAGAATAGAATAAATGGGGGTTGGGGAATAGAATAGAGAGAAATACAGTTGGCAATAGCAATAGTGGGAGGGGGGAAAGTTGAAACAAACTTCTCTGATAAAGAATTCATTTCTCAAGCATAGGGAACTAAGTCAATTTTTTTTTTAGGTTTTTGCAAGGCAAATGGGGTTAAGTGGCTTGCCCAAGGGCATACAACTAGGTAATTATTAAGTGTCTGAGACCGGATTTGAACCCATGTACTCCTGACTCCAAGGCCAGTGCTTTATCCACTATGCCACCTAGCAGCCCCTATCAATTTTTTTTTATATCCACAAGTATTTAATTGCTGAATCAACTGGGAGTGACCACAGATGTACTAATGGCACATCTCCATATAGCTGAATCCTCCAAAGGCATTAAGTTTTAAACATGGCTACAGAAGTACCAGTAGTACATCTCCATAGAGCCGAACTCTCCAAGTACTGCCACTGCCATTCACATATTATAGAACAAATCTGCAATCTTTAAATTCAATAGGTCTTTGATGGGAATCCCAAGGTACAAATGATCTTAAAAACAGGTACTTAGCAAGTCAGAAGATCCTATCTCCAAATGAACCCCCACAATGATGGGATGATCTTTACTCAGAACCTTAGACAATACACTGAAATACCTTTCAACAAGTTAAAGGCAATATTTAATCAAATCATTGTAATTAAGCTACTTATGCATGGAAAAGTCAGAGAATTTAAGTTGGAGTCAATAGAACTGGTCTTTGGACAGGTTGGGGCATAACTCCCCCAAACCCAAGAACACCATATAACAGGTAAAAGTCATATAAAATTATTAAGTAGGCTTTCCCCATAGTTTAGTATAAGCAGCCAGATTTAATTAAAACTTTCTAAGAAGTGGGGCACATGGCCCTTGATTTAAAAAAAAAGTTGCCTAAATCTTTTAAAATAAACAATAAAGTGTGATGGCTTGCTTGTGACTGGAATTATGACCAAAACAGAGAAAACAGATCATTTTTTATTTAAACACAAGCCTACCTAATCTACATAATTACTCTATTAGAATTGCTGAACAAAATTTTTAAACAGCCATTCATGATCAAAATTCTCAGGTTGATGAAACCAATTTAAATAGGTTCATTGTGGTACATGTTTCAAAAAGAAAAGAAATCTCAACTTGAGAGATATCTCTTTTTTTTAAATAAATGAGGCAGCAGATAACTATTCCACATTGGTAGCCTTTCTAAAGTATGTTATCAAGTCAACCCTCTCCCCCTTCTTCTTGATGCCCACAAAGATCATTTTTGTCCTAGGGATGCACTTCTTTGGGTTTTCCAAGTATTTCAACAAAGTATCCTCTCCCCAGGTGATACCATTGTTTTTGTTGGCATCTGTGTAAGAGAAACCGGGAGACTGACTGGTCTTATGGCCGAAGAGTCCATTGAGATTAGGTCCAGTCTTGTGCTTGTCATCCTTTTCAACTGTGTGGCACTAGGCACACTTCTGAACAAATAACTTCTTGCCCTTCTCCATGTCTCCCATTGTGAATTCGGCTCAGCCTGCAGCCCCATGTACTCAACAGCTCATCTCCTTCTGTTCACCTCCCCTCTGCCTGGTGTTTCCTCTAACCATTGTACCTGCTACTATGTAACTGGCATCTGTGCAACCCACCTCACTGACCCTGCCCTCAAGAACTGTCATTTTTTAAAAAAGTAAGAGGCATTCCCCAGTTGATAAAATGATCAAAAGATATGAAGAGTTTTCAGATGAGGTTGTCATTGCTATTGAAATCATATTTTTTTTAAAAATGTCCTAACACAATTAACAGGAGAAATTCATGTTGGAATAATTCTGAGGTATTACTTTATACCTAGTGAATAGGTTAATAGAACAGAAAGAGAAAATGATAATTGTTGGAGGAGATTTAGGGGAAATAATAATACATCAATACACTCTTGGACAAGCTATGAAAGGATTCAAGAACTCTATAGAGCAATTCGGAACTATGCTCAATAGGCTGTAAAACCATGTCTCCTCTTTTGACCTAGCAATCGCATTACCAGGTCTATATTCCAGAAGAGATAAAAACAGGAAGGAAAAGGACCTATACATATAAGGATATTTATAGCAGTTCTTTTCTGCTGGCAAGATATTAGAAACTGAGGGGATATCCATCAGATGGGGAATGGCTGAACAAATTTTAGGTTGTGATTAAGATGAATGCTATTCTAAGAAATGAGGAACATTAAAAATACTTGCATCAAATGCAAAGGGGGTGCACTATATACAAAGTAAGAGCAATGTTCTAGGATGATCAACTGTGAATGACTTACTTTTTCTCAGCAGTGCTGTGAACTCTAAAGGATTTATGATTTTTAAAAAATACTATCTGTTCCAAAGTCAGAGTTAATAATTCCATAGTCTGAATACAGATTGAACCATACTTTTGAAAAATTATTTTTCTTGAAGTTTTCTTGAGGTTTCTCTTTATATGGGGGGCTATGTTTACTTTTACAATTTGATTATTGTGGTAATATTTATCATGACTACATATTTTTAACCTATATCAAATAATTTGCTTTCTCAATGGGGGGGAATTGGGGTGGGGAAAAGGGAGAGAATTTGGAACTCAAGGATTTAAAAGTGAATATTGAATTTTTTGCATGTAACCAGGGAAAAATGAAATAAAATAAAACAAAACATACTTTAAAAAAATTCAGATGTGTTGCTTTAAGGAGACAGCAATTTTTTTCATTAATAGAGGTATTCAAAGAAAGAAAGGATGGCCATTAAGTGGGGATGTCAGGTATTGGATTCCTATTTAGATTAGATAGTTCATGAGTTCCCTTTTATCCCTGAGATTCTGTGTTACCTAGAATCACAAGGTTATCTATATAACTTGAAGGGGCTGACACTATCTAGTCTAACCCCCTCATTTTATATGGGAAGCACAGAAAAGTGAAATTACTCTCTCTCAAGATAACCAAATGGATCCGACTGCTTCGTTCTTGAATAACCTTGAACAAATTCACTTACCCTCTCTAGTCCACATATAAATTGAGAAAGTTGAACCAGATGGTCTTTGTGGTGACCTCTAATTCTAACACCTCTGACTTCTGGCATCACTTTCAATTCTGAGATTCTGTGATTTCTTATGTTTTTTCCTCCCAAGTAGATAGTGTGTCCCTTAGGAACAGAAATGATATCCATTTCCTCAAATGATCATAAGAACATATGCAAGGCAGGCAAATGAGTAAAGGAGTGAAAGGATGAATGCATAAATAGACAAATAGATGAATGAATGAGTGACTGTGTAAATCTATGAATTGGGAGAGAAGAAGGGAATACATATTGTATCTTTCCCCTCAGGCTCTGAAAGGGACTTTACTAGAGGATGCCCAGTGGTGGGGACACATGTATTATGTCAATAACAAAATGGAGAGGGTGGTAGGCACTCTCTATATGAATAATCTTTTGCTGATGAGAGTAAGAGGATGGTAGGTAAACCAGGAAGAGCAAAAACAGTCAAAGAAAATTATAGACCAGTCCACCTAATGAGCATTGATACAAAAATCTTAAATAAAATTTTAGCAGAGATTACAAGTTATTCCTAGGATAATACATCATGATAAGGTAGGATTTATACCTTAGGAAGACAATCAACATAATTGAACATATGAATAGCAAAGCCAACAATAATCATATGAATATCTCCATATAGATTTTGCAAAAAATCTTTGATAGAATACAACACTGTTTCCTCTTAGAAAGTAAAGGAATAAATTGAATTTATCTTAGAATACTAAGGAGTATCTCTCTAAAGCTATTAACAAACATTATCTGTAATGGGGATTAACTTGAAGTACTTTCAATAAGATCAGATATGAAACAAGATATCCATTATCATCACTTCTACTTAATATAATATTAGAAATGTTAACTACAGGGGCAGCTAGGTGGCACAGTGGATAGAGCACCGGCCCTGGAGTCAGGAGTACCTGGGTTCAAATCCAGGCTCAGACACTTAATAATTACCTAGCTGTGTGACCTTGGGCAAGCCACTTAACCCCATTGCCTTGCAAAAATCTAAAAAAAAATGTTAGCTTTAGCAATAAGAGAAGAAAAGGAAATTGAAGGAATTAGAATTGGCAATGAGGAAGCAAAACTTTCCTCTTTGCAGACAATATGATGGTATACTTAGAAAATCAACTAACAATTTACTTGATACAATTAAGCAAATTCAGAAAATAGCAGGATATAAAATAAGCCCACATAAGTCATCTACATTTCTATATCTAAACTACAAAGTCCAAGGGCAAGAGATAGAAAGAGAAATTCCATTTAAAGTAATTATAGACATTACAAAATACTTGGGAAACTACCTCTCAAGATAAACCTGAAACTGTATAAACACAATGACAAAATACTTTTGACACAAATAAAGTCAGATCTAAACAATTGGAAAAACATCAATTTCTCATGGTTAAGTGAGCTTAATATAATAAAAATGAAATTCTACCCAAATTGAATTACATATTCAGGAACATACCAATCAAACTACCAAGAAATTATTTTACAGAACTAGAAAAAATAGTAGCAAAAATCATCTGAAGCAACAAAAGATCAAGAATAACAAAGGAAGTGTTGTTAAAAAAAATTGCAAAGGAAGATGATCAAGCTGGATACCAAATCTAAGGTTATACTATAAAGTGGCAGTCATCAAAACTATTTGGCAAAAATGAGGTATAGATCCATATCTGGCATACTATACCAAAATAAGGCACAGAATTTAGACATCTAGGGTGATGACATAGACCAATTAAGAAGAGATCAAAAAATATTCTCTCAAGGGGTTGCTAGGTGGTGCAGTGGATAGAGCACCAGCCCTGCAGTCTGGTGTACCTGAGTTTAAATCTGGCCTCAGACACTTCATAATTACCTAGCTGTGTGGCCTTGGGCAAGTCACTTAACCCCATTGCCTTACCAAAAAAAAAAACCTAAAAAAAATACTCTGTCAGATCCATGAAAAGGGGAGATATTTATGACCGATCAAGAATATAAATTATGAAATGAATAATTTGACTAAATTAAATAAAAAATTTGCACTAATAAAATCAATGCAGTCAGTATTAGGAGGAAAAGAGAAAACTAGAAAACAATTTTTCACAGCTAGTGATTCTGATAAAGGTCTTATTTCTAAAATATATAGAAACTTGAGTCAAATTTATAAGATTAGAATTCATCCCCCAATGGATAAATGGTTAAAGGATATGAACAGGCAGTTTACAAAGGAAGAAATTAAAACTTTATATAGTCATATGGAAAAAATGCTCCAAATCATTATTGACCAAAGAAATGCAAATTAAAACAAATGTGAGATACCACCTCACAGCTCTCAGATTGGCTATAGTCACAACAAAGGAAAATTATCAATGTTGGAGAAGATATGGGAAGACTGGGACATT
This sequence comes from Macrotis lagotis, assembly GCF_037893015.1. Lineage (NCBI taxonomy): Eukaryota > Metazoa > Chordata > Mammalia > Peramelemorphia > Peramelidae > Macrotis > Macrotis lagotis. Next base: position 895,201,526 of record NC_133658.1, read on the forward strand.
AATACACTGGTTGTGGAGTTGTGAACTGATCCAATAATTCTGAGATTTTTTTTAGGTTTTTTCAAGGCAAATGGGGTTAAGTGGCTTGCCCAAGGACACACAGCTAGGTATTTATGAAGTGTCTGAGGCCAGATTTGAACTCAGGTACCCCTGACTCCAGGGCTGGTGCTCTATCCACTGCACCACCTAGCCACCCCTGATCCAATCATTCTGGAGAGCAATCTGGAACTATACCTAAAAAGTAATAAAAGTTATAATACCCATTAACCTAGCAATATCAATACTTGGCCAAAACCCAAAAGAAATCACAAAAAAAATGTGAAGAAGTTCCACATGTTCAAAAACATTTACAACAGCTCTTTTTGTAGTGTCAAAAATGGAAACTGAGGAAATGACCAGCAATTGGAGAACAACTGAACAAGTTGGAAGAATTTGAATGTACACTACTATTCTCACTTTTTAAAACTTCTCTTAGGTTTTCCTTCCTATGTCATGGTTTCCTTTCTTTTCTATTAATTCTAAATCCTCTTACATAAAATAACTTATATGTAAATATGTTAAACACATGTACAACATTTTCTAGATTATTCACTGCTGAGAGTAGCGAGAGTGGTAGAAAAAATGTGTAACTTATAAATGGATGACTGCTGAGAAATTACCATAGCATGTAATTGGAAAATTAAGATAAAACATCAATTTAAAATAAAAACTCATCCCAACCCTGCCACTGACTACCTGGGGGCCTTGGACAAATGAGATAATCTCTGTTTCCTCTTCTGAAAAAAAGCCCCTGAGTTCACTGTCACCTCTCAGATCCTGTGACCTGGTTTCAAACTCTCTCTGAGCCACATATTATCTCTGTGACTTCATAAGGAGCTTAAGGCCTCTGGGACTCCATTTGTTCGCCAGAAAAGCAAAAGGGATGGACTAGAGGGTAGCTTCAGGCTCTAAATCTATGTATCTATGAAAGCCTAAACATGCTTTATTTGGTGGTATTTGTATTGTTAATATTAAAATAAAACAACCCAGCACTTCTGGTAAGAGAAAGTCACTGAACTGACTCGGCCTGCCTAAATGAAGCATTTTCCATGAACTTTCTAAAATAATAATTTTTGTGCTTGTTCAATCAGTTCAGTTGTGTTCAAATCCTTATGGCATGATTTGAGATTTTCTTGACAGAGATACTGAAGTGTTTGCATTTCGTTCTTCAGATAATTTTATAGAAGGGGAAACTGAGGCAAGCAGGGTTAATAAACTGACCTGACTAGGAATGCCTAGCTTGTAAGTGTCTTAAGCCAGATTTGAAGTAAGGAAGATGAGTCTCCTTGTCTTCAGAATGAGCACGCTAGTCACTAAATAATAAAAACTCACAAGCCCATGTTTTTTAACCCCCCCACACACACACACATATACACATCCTGAGAATTTGAAACTCTCAGTATTATTTTCCCCATTTTACAGAAGAGGAAACTGAGAGGGAGAATTTTAAGTGATTTGCCAAAATGCCTTTTAGCACATCCCTGATGCTAGCTAGACCAGACTCCTTCTACCTAGGGTAGCTTATGGTCCTCTGCAGCTTGACCACAGGCACCAAACCTCATCACTGATCATTGTCTTCTTTTTCAGGTGTATCATCTTAGACAATACCTTTTACTCTCTCTGCTGAAATTTGTACTTCTCCTTTCCACCCCTCCTCATTTGGGCCAATGTCCTCCCCTCACACACTGAGAATAAGAAGGACGAGGAGCAGAGGTTAGTTAGAGAATCAGGAGGGTCAGATGGGTGGCAGGGAATGGGGCTGCACTACCACAATTGAAGACTCAAATGAAGAATTCATGCTTCTGACCCCAGAGGTCAAAAAAATCTCAAATCTTTATTCACATACCAGTAAAATTCATCACAAACCTGAAAAACACAAGTAGTTCAGAGATGATATTTTTAAATTTATTTTTATTAAAGATATTATTTGAGTTTTACAATATTCACCCCAATCTTGCTTCCCTCCCCCCACCCCACCCCCATGGAAAGCACTCTGTCACTCTTTACTTTGTTTCCATGTTTTACCTTGATCCAAATTGGGTTTGATGAGAGAGAAATCATATCCTTAAAGATGAGAAGTCTAAGAGGTAACAAGATCAGGCAATAGGATATCTGTTTTTTTCTATATTAAAGGGAATAGTCCTTGCACTTTGTTCAAACTCCAAAGCTCCTTATGGGGATACGGATGGCACTCTTCTTTGCAGACAGCCAAAAATTGTTCCCAATTGCTGCACTGATGGAATGAGCGAGTCCTTCAAGGTTGAACATCACTCCCATGTTGCTGTTAGGGTGTACAGTGTATTTCTGGGTCTGCTCATCTCACTCAGCATGAGTTCATGCAAATCCCTCCATGCTTCCCTGAAATCACATCCCTCCAGGTTTCTAATAGAACAATAGTGTTCCATAATATACATACACCACAGTTTGCTAAGCCATTCCCCAATTGAATAACATTTACTTGATTTCCAATTCTTTGCCACCACAAATAGGGCTGCTATAAATATTTTTGTATAAGTAATGTTTTTACCCTTTTTCATCATCTCTTCAGGGTATAGACCCAGTAGCAGTATTGCTGGGTCAAAGGGAATGCACATTTTTGTTTCCCCTCAAGCATAAGTCCAAATAGCTCTCCAGAAGGACTGGATGAGTTCACAGCTCCACCAACAGTGTAATATTGTCCCAGATTTCCCACAACCCTTCCAACAATGATCATTATCCTTCCTGGTTATAATGGCCAATCTGAGAGGTGTGAGGTGGTACCTCACAGAAGTTTTAATTTGTTTTAATTAAGATTTAATTTGCATTTCTATAATAATTAATTATTTAGAGCATTTTTTCATATGGCTATGGATTACTTTGATCTCCTCATCTGTAAATTGCCTTTGTATATCCTTTGACCATTTGTCAATTGGCAAATGGCTTTTTGTTTTAAAAATATAACTCAGTTCTCTGTATATTTGAGAAATGAGTCCTTTGTCAGAATCATGAGTTGTAAAGATTGTTTCCCAATTTACTACATTTCTTTTGATCTTGGTTACATTGGTTTTATCTGTGAAAAAAGCTTTTTAATTTAATGTAATTGAAATCATCTAATTGGTTTTTGGTGATGTTCTCCAACTCTTCCTTAGTCATAAACTGCTCCCCTTTCCATAGATCTCACAAGTAGAGGAGTCCTTGATCTTCTAATCTGATTATAGTATTGTTTTTTATGTCTATGTCCTGTAACCATTTGGATCTTATCTTGGTAAAAGGTGTTAGGTGTTGGTCTAATCTAAGTTTCTTCCATACTAACTTCCAATTATTCCATCAGTTTTTATCAAAGAGGGATTTTTTATTCCAATGGCCAGACTCTGTGGGTTTATCAAACAGCAGATTACTATAATCATCTCCTGCTTTTACACCTAGTCTATCCCATTGATCCACCACTCTATTTCTTAGCCAATACCAAACAGTTTTGATGACTGATGCTTTATAATATAATTTTAGATCAGGTAGGGCTAAGCCACCTTCTTTTGTACTTTTTTCATTAAGCTCCTGGAAATTCTTGACTTTTTATTTCTCCACATGAATTTACTAACAATTTTTTCTAACTCGTTAAAGTAATTTTTTGGAATTTTGATTGGTAAGGCACTAAACAGATAGTTTAGTTTGGGTAGAATTGTCATTTTTATTATATTAGCTCTACCTATCTATGAGCAGTTGATATTTGCCCAGTTATTTAAATCTGATTTAATTTGTGTGAGAACTGTTTTATAAATTGTTTTCAAAAAAATTCTGAGTCTGTCTTGGAAAATAGACTCCCAAATATTTTATATTGTCTTAGGTTACTTTGAATGGGATTTCTCTTTCTAGCTCTTCCTGCTGTTTCTTGCTAGACATATATAGAGAAGTTGAGGATTTATGAGTGTTTATTTTATAACCTGCAACACTGTTAAAATTGCTAATTGTTTCCAGTATTTTTTTGGATGATTTCTTGGGATTCTCTAGGTAGATCACCATGTCATCTACAAAGAGTGAGAGTTTTGTCTCTTCCTTCCCAATTCTAATTCCTTCAATTTCTTTTTCTTCTCTAATTGCTGATGCTAATATTTCTAATACAGTATCAAATAGTAGTGGTGATAATGGGCACCCTTGTTTCACCCCTGATCTTATTGGGAATGCCTCTAGCCTCTCCCCATTGAATATAATGCTTGTTGATGGTTTCAAATAGATACTGCTCATTATTCTAAGGAACAGTCCATTTATTCCTACACTCTATAGTGTTTTTAATAGGAATGGATGCTGTATTTTGTCAAAACCTTTTTCAGCATCTATTGATATGATCATATGATTTCTGATAGGTTTGCTGTTGATATAAATGAGCATACTAACAGTTTTCCTAATATTGAACCAACGCTGCATTCCTGGAATAAATCCTACTTGATCATAATGTATTATCCTAGTGATGATTTGTTGTAATAATTTTGCTAAGATTTTATTTAGGATTTTTGCATCTATATTCATCAGGGAAATAGGTCTATAATTTTCTTTCTCTGTTTTAACTCTTCCTGGTTTAGATAACAGTACCATATTGGTTTCATAGAAAGAGTTAGGCAGAGTTCCACCTTTCCCTATTTTTCCAAAGAGTTTATATAGAATTGGAACCAATTGTTCCTTAAATGTTTGTTAGAATTCATTTGTGAATCCATCAGGCCCTGGAGATTTTTTTTTAGGGAATTCAATAATGACTTGTTGAATTTCTTTTTCTGAGATAGGGTTGTTTAGATATTTAATCTCTTCTTCATTTAACCTGGGCAACTTATATTTTTGTAAATATTCATCCATTTCACTTAGATTATCAAATTTATTGGCATAGAGTTGGGCAAAATAATTTTGAATTATTACTTTAATTTCCTCCTCATTGGTGGTGAGTTTACTTTTTTCATTTATAATACTAGCAATTTGGTTTTCTTGTTTTTTTAATCAAATTGAACAGAGGTTTATCAATTCTATTGTTTTTTTTCATAATAGCAACTTTTGGTTTTATTTATTAATTCAATAGTTTTTTGGCTTTCAATTTTATTAATTTCTCCTTTAATTTTTAGAATTTCTAATTTGTTATTTAATTGGGGGTTTTTGATTTGTTCTTTCTCTAAGTTTTTTTAGTTGCATGTTTAGTTCATTGATTTCCTCTTTCTTCAATTTATTCATATAAGCATTTAGAGCTATAATATATCCCCTGAGAGTCACTTTGAATGAATCCCATAGGTTTTGGTATGTTGTTTCATTATTATCATTATATAGGATAAAATGCTTAATTCTTTCTACAATTTGTTTTTTGGTACACTCATTTTTAAAATGATATTATTCAGTTTCCAATTTGTTCTGGGTCTATATCTCCTTGGCCCAGTATTGCATATGACTTTTATTGCATTGTGATCTGAGAAAGATGTATTCACTATTTCTGCCTTTCTGCAGTTGATCATTAGGTTTTCATGTGCCAATACTTGGTCAATTTTGTATAAGTTCCATGTACTGCAGAGAAAAAGGTTTATTCCTGTCTATCCCCATTCAGTTTCCTCCATAAGTCTACCATATCTAATTTTTCTAATAATATATTTACCTCCTTAACTTCTTTCTTGTTTATTTCATGATTCCATTTATCTTGATCTGAGAGTAGGAGGTTGAGGTCTCCCACTAGTAAAGTTTTGTTGTCTATGTCTTTCTGCACTTCTTTCAACTTCTCCTCTAAGAATTTGAGTGCTATCCCACTGGGTGCATACATATTCAATATTGAAATGACTTTATTGTCTATGGTACCTTTTAGGAGTATAAAATTTCCTTCCGTATATATTTTAACACTATCTATTTTTGCTGCTGCTTTGTCTGAGATAAGGATTGCTACCCCTGCTTTATTTACTTCAGCTGAAGCAAAATATATATTTGCTCCAACCTTTTACCTTTACTCTATATGTATCTCTCTGCTTCAAATGAGTTTCTTGTAAGCAGCATATTGTAGGATTCTGGTTTTTAATCCACTCTGCTATTTGCTTAAGTTTTAAGGGAGAGTTCATCCCATTCACATTCAAGGTTATGATTTCTATTTCTATATTGCCCTCCATGCTATCTTCCCTCCATTTGCATTTTCCCTCTTCCCCCCCTTTATGCATATTCCCCAGTATTTTGTTTCTGAATACCACCCCTTCAGTGTGTTTGCCCTCCTATATAACACGCTCCCCTTTCTTTCCCCTTTCCCTTTTTCCCTTTTGCCTTCCCTTCCTTTTGTTATTTCCCATTTTCCCCCACTCCCCTCCTCTTTCTCCATCCCCCTCCCCCTTTCCCCTTTTAATACTTGAAAGGTTATATGTTTTATAAGTAAACTGAGTATGTGTAGGTTGACTTTAAGGCAACTCTGATGAGAATATTCAGGTGATTCTCCTCTGCTCCCTTAGTCCCCTCTGTTACCATAGGTTTTTTTTGTACCTCTTAGTGTAATGGATTTACCCTATTCACTCCCCTCCCTCCACCAGTCTCTCTCCTGTCCCCCTTTTTAAGGAGGTAGTGTTTTTTTTAGATAAATCTATCTAAGTCATAGAAAATTCTTAGTGTCTTTCCCTTCTAGTTCAGTATATTTTATTGAATAGAGTCAAAATTCCTGAGAGTTATTAGAGTCTTTCTCCCAAGTGGGGTTAAAGCCAGTTACATCCCATTAGGTAGCAGTCTCATGGATAGGTCATGAATGTCCATCATTTCTGGCTAGGTATATTCTCTCTGTTAGAATTACAATTCTCAAGATTTATGAGAATCTTTTTTTCCCCTCATGCTGGGATATAGCCAGTTTCAACTTACCAGATTTCATTTTTTTTCCCTTTTACTGCCCCCCCTTTTTTTCCCTTTTCATGTGTCTCTTGAACCTCCTGTTTGATGTCAAATTTGCTGTTTAGCTCTGGTCTTTGCATCAGAAATTTTGGGAATTCTTCCATTTTGTTAAATGTCCATCTTTTTTCTCTCGAAGAGAAGGTTCAGCTTTGCAGGAAAGTAGATTCTTGGCTGCATTCCAAGCTCCCCTGCTCTTTGAAATATCTCATTACAGGCCCTTTGATCCCTTAATGTTGATGCAGTCAGGTCCTGTGTGATCCTTACTGTGGCTCCTTGATATTTAAATTGTTTCTTTCTGGCTGCTTGCAGGATTTTCTCTTTTATCTGATAGTTGTGGAGTTTGGCCACAACATTCCTTGGTGTTTTCATTTTAGGACCTTTTCCTGGAGGGGATCTATGTACTCTTTCAGTAACTACTTTGGCCTCTGATTCCATGATATCAGGGCAGTTTTCCATCAGTAGATCCTGTAATATTAAGTCCAGGCTTTTTTTCTCTTCAATATTTTTTCTCTTCAATATTTTCAGGAAGTCCTATAATTGCCCCTCCTCGATCTATTCTCGAAGTCAGTGGTTTTGTTGATGAGTTATTTTACAATTGCTTCTATTTTTTTCTATTTTTTGATTTTGTTTAACTGACTCTTGCTGTGTCATGGAGTCATTAGTTTCTGTAGACTCTACTCTTTTGGGGTCGGGGGGAGTTTTCATCATTAACATTTTGCAATTCCGTTTCCAATTGGTCAATTCTACTTTTGAAAGAGCTTTCCATTTAACCAATTGAGGTTTTGAGAGAATTAATTTCTTTTTGCATTAGCTCATTGGAGGATCTGAGAGAATTATATTCATTTTGTATTGGTCCAATTGATGATCTGAGAGATTTATTCTGATTTTGTAATTGTCCAATTGATGATCTGAGAGATTTATTCTCCTTTTGTATTTGTCCAATTGTACTTTCTAAGGTTTTGTTTTCTTGTTGCAAGGTATTAATTGTCTCTCCCAAATTTTTAAGCTCCTTCCATATTTCTTCAAGGATGTCTTTCTGTGCTGGAGTCCAGATTGTTTTCTCCTCAGAGTTTCCAGGTATCTCTGAGTTAGGGTCTTTCTTTTCCAGGAATTTTTCTATGGATCCACCTTTCCACTGACCCTTCTTCATTTTGCTAAGACCTTGAGTTGGGGAGGGGCTGGTTCACAGGGGCTTCGGATCGCTAAAGGCTTTACTCACTGAGTGCAGTTTCTCTGGCTGGCCAGTAGGAGGTGTTGTTGCTTTTTCTGGAGTGTCTGTGACCTTGGTTGAGGCCTTCTCCCTTTGCTTGAAGGGAGGGGTTGGAGCTATTGAATTCTTTTGCCTTCAAACAATGGTGGGCTATGCCCTGGCCTAAGTTCATTCCTCAGCTTGGCTGGTTCTTCTGTTCACACACCTGGGCCTGAGGCAGAATTAGTTTGCATTTGTTTGTTTGGGAAGAGTCCTCAGTTGTAATGGAGGCATGGACTCAAGAGTTCCTCAGATTCGAGGAGCCCAGAGATGGTGTCCGCAGCTCTCCTGCACCAGAACTTTCCCCGCCAGCCCCATTCCCAAGCTCCAGAGGGACAGCACCAACACCAGTGCCTCTGCTCCCCTGCAGACCCAAGCCCCTGTCGTCTAGCCCCACCACTGATCCAGCTGGTCTGGCTCTTGGGCCCTCGGACTCCTGGCTCCAATTCAGCTGTTGATCTGGCTGATCTGGGGCTGATCCTCCCTCTGAGCCCAGACTCACCCGCCCAAATTTGGCCAAAGCTGCTGCCAGAGACAAATCCTGAAGTAGATGTTCTTTCTCCTGGCTTTTCTTTCTGGGTTTTGTGGGTCAGATTTCTTTTAAGAAGTTTGTTTCGGACTGCCGGCCAAGATGGCAGAGAGAAGACAGGCACAGTTCTAAAGTCTCCTGATCTCTTCCCCATCTATCACATGAAACAAACCTCTTAAAATCTTTCAGCTAATGAAGGAGTAAGGTAAGAGCTCAGAGGAGGAATAAGCAGTGGGGTTTGGAAGGAAGTTTACCATCTTCTGATTTCTTTTTTAATGCAATTTTACTGCAAATTTTTCATTAAATTTTGTTGGTGCAACACTATAGGAGTAATATTGTATGGGAATCAGAGCGCTCTATAGGCTTCATGGACTTCTCTGCCACCTTTGTTTGTTTCTTGAACTCTTCCTGACAAAATTTAGACTTTTATCTTATATCCTATAACAATTCATCCTTCCTGAACTCAGGAGAACGCTGGACTGAACAAAGAGCAGAAAGAGAACTATGTATATACATATATATATATATATATATATATATATATATATATATATATATACATATATATATATATATATATATATATATATATATATATATATATATATATATGTGGAGCACAGATAACCTGTGAAAGCACCTGGGAGCCTCTCCTGGAAAACCTAGACATAGATCTTTTCTGATGGGAATAAGCTTGAGCATCAGAGGATTTGGAAAACTTATGACTGCAGGGCCACATCACAGAGGGAAGCAACATGATTAAACAATTGACTTTGGCCAATACAGAGAAGAGTAAACACACCTGGGATGACTCTGCAAAGTCTGTGTCAAAAACATGAGGAGCCAAACAATCCTTCATCAACACATGTCAAAATGTGTATGGAAACACCCACCAGGAGGTGTTATCTATTATAAAGGCTCCATTGCTATTTTTGAAGTTGATGACAAGAACACGAAAGTCACTGCCTGCTAGCCAAACTCTTCCTGAACCATAAAACACTGTATTATGATGTGGAGCTCTTCCTCTTCTATGTCATGACAGAAGCTGACAACACTGGTTATCATCTGGGTACTTCTCTAAGGGGAAAAAATGCATTCTTTAATTACAGTGTTCACTGCATCCTCACCAGACCACAGTACATGACATAAGGTTATGGAAAGATGCTCACTTTAATTATTTCTTTTCCAATGGAGAAGAAAAGGTTGGCTCGCCAGAACCTCCACTGTCTGATTTGGGCCTCATCAGTTTTTGGAGTAACTGGAAAGAAGGACTGTTTTGATAATTTGCATAATTTTCAAGGTAAAGAAATAAGTCAGGAGACTGTTGTGAACCTTGTGGACACTATTAGTACCCTGAAGGCCCTGCAGATGCTCAAGTCTTGGAAAGTGAAGCCCTTGGTTCTACAGAGACAGGACTTGATCCATGAGTGGATAGCTAAAGAGGCAAGGAGATCCAATACCAATAAGATCATGAATCCTAGCTGTTTGAAATGGACCTTCTCAAAATCACTTAAAGTGACTGTGGATCCCTGAGCCAATGAATCCCATTGGTAAGAAACTCCCTTGGGATCCATCTGTCCATTTCTGTTGCTGTTGTCATTGGCATGTACACTATCTTTTGGGAAGGTCATTCCCTCTTGAGACTATAGTGGCTCCCACTTTTTGTGGGAAGGGGGACATGAGCACTGGCTTCCCATATTGGAAACCTATCATGCGGAATAGGAAGTAGTCTTGTTTTTGACTTGATTCAAGTTTATGGAACTTGGTAATAAGGGAATTTGTTGAGAGAACATCTAACCTTGATAAAAATGCAAACTTTCTAACCATTCCAGATGTCTATAGACAGCATGAATGAGTTATCTTAGAATGCAGTGCGTGGTGTTCCCTTTCACTAGGCGTGTTAAAGGTAAACTCCCACTCTTGGTCTCTTCATCCAATAAATTGTTGTGTGTAAACAGGAAACAACTGTAGGCTGCATGTCAGCTGTGAGGAGGGCCTTGGGATACCACACACCAGGAAAGAAGTTCACTTAGTAAGATTCTCTGGATTGCAGTCTAATCTGCATAATTCATTTCCCATTCTCTTGCTTTGACCCACAATCTCTTAAAAGGATCAGCTCTTGTTGGAATCCCCATCTATGAGTCAAAAAGTGAAATGAGAGCCAGAATGGCTCAGGGCCATGCTTAGGTAGGATTTCAACAAGGATGGAACCCAAGACGAAACTCAAGGAGCTGCTCTCCAAGTTGCCCAAGAAAGAAAAAGATAGAGGCAGAAGTCTCAAGCTACTAAGGAAGGGCAGAATAGGGTCTGCTTATATTCTCCCACGTATTACCTATATGACTTTAGGTAAATTATTTTCCCTCAGCTTCCTCATTTGTCTTCATCTCTATTTCCTATAAATCTATATAGATTTTCCTTTCTTTAAAGCCCATCTGTGTTGTTTCTCTGGAAAGAGTACAATTTTCCAGAGAGCAGAGACTTTTAATTTTGTCATTGTGTACCCACAAGCTCAGGCCATGACCAAGACACCAGAGACCCCTATGCTGTGTGTGTGTGTGAGGTGGACATTTAGTAAAGGAGACAGTCTTTATAATGTGATTAAAATATATCACAAAATCCATAGTTTCATGTGAAAAGTATATTGATTTATTGACAATTTAGAATAAGTAACTAAACACATTCACTTTTTTGAAATACAGTAACTGAAAACACGGAGCCCATACTTAGCTGACATGATTGTCTAAATCTGGATGACTGTTGAAGCCCGGTATAAAAAATTATACTTCAATTTGCAGTCCAAATTCATCTGATTTTCTCTTTCCCTGTGTCTCTGTCTCTGTGTCTCTTTCTGTCTTCATCTATGTCTCTATTTCAATCTGTCTCCTCTGTTTCTGTCTCTCTCTCTCTCTCTCTCTCTCTCTCTCTCTCTCTCTCTCTGTCTCTGTCTGTCTGTCTCCTTTATTATCCTGCCTTCAACCTATCTTTTCATCTACCTCTCCCCTAAAAATGATCCTTTATATATTTAGCATGAATTTGAATTTATTTATTGGTGTGGATATTATATTACCCTGGTAAAATATAATTTCCTTAAAAGCAGAAACTCTGCTTTGGTTTTTTGTTTTTTTGTCTTTTTTATCTCCAATGCCAGTCTTACACCTTTAAAATTTATTTTTGTGATTTCTGGCCAAGATGGCAGAGAGAAGACAGGCACACTTCTAAAATCTCCTGATCTTTCCCCATCTTTAACATGAAAAAACCTCTTAACAGAAATCTGACCCAGAAAACCGAGAAAGAAAAGCCAGGAGAAAAAACATCTACCTCAGTATTTGTCTCCTGCAGCAGCATTAGCTGAATTAGGGTCAGTGAGTTTGGGCTCAGAGGGCAGTTCAGCCCCAGATCAGCCAGATTAGCAGCTGAAGTGGAGCCCGGAGTCTGAGGGCCCGAGAGCTGAACCTGTTTGATAAGCGGTGGGGCTAGACAGAAGGGGCTTGAGTCAACTAGGGAGCAGAGGCACTACTGTTAGTGCTGTCCCTCTGGAGGTTGCCGACAGGGTCAGGGGAGAGCTCTTGCGCAGGAAAGGTGTGGATACCATCCCTGGGCTCCTCTGGTCTGAGGAACTCAGAGTCCAGGCCTCCATTGCTGCCAAGGCCTCTTCCCAGAACAAAAATTTACAGAAGAATTCAGCCTCAGGCCCAGGTGTGTGAGCAGAAGAATCAGCCCAGCTGACAATTGAGATTGAATGACCTCAGGCTAGAGTAAAGCCCACATTGATTGAAGGCAAAAGAATTCAATAGCTCCAACTCCTCCCTTCAAGCAAAGGGAGAAGGCCTCAATCAAGGTCATAGAGACTCCAGAGAAATCAACCACCTCCTACTGCCCAGACAGAGAAATTGGATTCAATGAGTAAAGCCATTAGCAAACCCAAGCCACAGTGAACCAGCTACCCCCAACTCAAGGTCTTAGCAAAATGAAGAAGGGTCAGCGAAAACGTGGATGCATAGAAAAATTCCTGGAAGGGAAAGACCCTAACTCAGAGAGACCTGGAACCTCTAAGGAGAATAAGATCTGGTCTTCAGCACAGAAAGACTTCCTTGAAGAAAAAAGGAAGGAGCTTAAAAAAATCAACTGGAAAATTTGGCAGAGACAATTAATACCTTGCAACAAGAAAACAAATCCTTAGAAAATACAATTGGACAAATACAAAAGGAGAATAATTCTCTCAAAACCTCAATTGGTCAAGGAGTTGCAAAATTGGAATTGGAGTTGCAAATTGGAAAAGGAGTTGCAAAAGGTTAATGAAGAAAACTCCTCCCTAAAAAAAAAGAATGGAGTCTGCAGAAACTAATGACTCCATGAGACAGCAAGAGTCAGTTAAACAAAATCAAAAATAGAAGAAATAGAAGATAATGTAAAATACCTCATCAAAAAAACCACTGACCTTAAGAATAGATTGAAGAGGGGCAACCTGAGAATTATAGGACTTCCTGAACACATTGAAGAGGAAAAAAGCCTGGACTTAATATTACAGGATCTAGTAATGGAAAACTGACCTGATATCATGGAACTGGAGGGCAAAGTAGTTATTGAAAGAGTACATCCATGCCCACCAGAAAAAGATCTTAAAATGAAAACACCAAGGAATGTTGTGGCCAAATTCCAGAACCATCAGATAAAAGAGAAAATTCTACAAGCAGCCAGAAAGAAACAATTTAAATATCAATGAGCCACAGTAAGGATTACACGGGACCTGGCTGCATCAACATTAAGGAATCAAAGGGAATGAAACAAGATATTTCAAAGAGCAAGGGAGCTTGGAATGCAGCCAAGAATGTACTATCCCGAAAAGCTGAGCCTTCTCTTCCAGGGAAAAGATGGACATTTAACGAAATGGAAGATTTCCAACAATACCTGATGAAAAGACCAGGACTAAATAGAAAATTTGGACATCAAACAGGAGGTTCAAGAGACACATGAAAAGGTAAAAAAAAGGGTGGTGGTAACAGGAAAAAAAAACTGCTACCCAGTAAGTTAAAACTGGCTATATCCCAGCATGCGGAAAAAGATTCTCATAAATCTTGAGAATTGTAACTCTGAAAGAGAGAATATACCTAGCCAGAAATGATGGACATACATGATCTATCCATGAGACTGCTAACTAATGGGATATAACTGGCTTTAACCCCACTTGGGAGAAAGACTCTAATAACTCTCAAGAATTTTAAATCTATTAGATAGAATATATTCAACTAGAAGTGACAGATATTCAGAATTTTCTATGATTCAAATAGAATGATCTAAAAAAAACACAACCTCCTTATAAAGGGGGACAGGAAAGAGACGGGAGGAGGGAGGTGATTGAATGTGGGTAAAACTCATTCCACTAAGAGATACAAAATACCTATGGTAATAGAGGAGAAGAACGGAGCAGATGAGAAGCACATGAATCTTCTTCTCTTCAGGCTTGGTTTAGTCAACCTACACATATTCAGTTAACTTATAAAACATCTAACCTTTCAGGTATTAAAAGGGGAAAGGGGGAGGGGGACAGAGAAAGAGAAGGGGAGTAGGGAAAAAAGGGAATCAACAAAAGGAAAGGAAGGGAAAAGGGAAATGGAAAAGGGGAAAGAAAGGGGAGCGGGTGATATAGGAGGGCAAACACACAAAGGGGGTGGTATTCAGAAGCAAAATACTGGAGAATATAGATAAAGTGGGGGGAAGGGGGAAAAATACAAACAGAGGGAAGATAGCACGGAGGGCAATAAATAATTAGTAATCATAATTTTGAATGTGAATGAAATGATCTCTCCATTAAAATGTAAGTGAACAGCAGAGAGGATTAAAAACCAGAAGCCTACAATATGCTGGTTACAAGAAACTCATGTGAAGTAGAGAGATACATATAGAGTAAAGGTAAAAGGTTGGAGCAAAATATATTTTGCTTCAGCTGAAGTAAATAAAGCAGGGGGTAGCAATCCTTATCTCAGACAAAGCAGCAGCAAAAATAGATAGCATTAAAAGAGATAAGGAAGGAAACTATCCTCCTAAAAGGTACCATAGACAATAAAGTTATTTCAATACTGAATATATGCACCCAGTGGGATAGCATCCAAAATCTTAGAGGAGAAGGTGAAAGAACTGCAGGAAGACATAGCAAAACTCTACTAGTAGGAGACCTCAACTTCCCACTCTCAGATCTACATAAATCAAATCATAAAATAAACAAAAAAGAAGTTAAGGAAGTAAATAGATTGTTAGAAAAATTAGATATGGTAGACTTATGGAAGAAACTGAATGGGGATAGAAAGGAATATACCTTTTTCTCGGCAGTACATGGAACTTATACACAAATTAGCCATGTACTAGGACATAAAAACCTAATGAACAACTGCAGAAAGGCAGAAATAGTGAATACATCTTTCTCAGATCACAGTGCAATAAAAGTCATGTGCAATATTGGGCCAAGGAGATATAGACCCAGAACAAATTGGAAACTGAATAACTTCATTTTAAAAAATGAGTGGACCAAAAGAGAAATTATAGAAAGAATTAACCATTTTATCCTAGATAATGATAATAATGAAACAATATACCAAAACCGATGCGATTCATTCAAAGTGGCTCTCAGGGGATATATTATACCTTTAAATGCTTACATGAATAAACTGGAGAAAGAGGAAATCAATGAACAAAACTTTCAACTAAAAAAATTAGAGAAAGAACAAATCAAAAATCCCCAATTAAATTCCAAATTAGAAATTCTAAAAATTAAAGGAGAAATTAATAAAAAGCAAAAGCAAAAAAAAACTATTGAATTAATAAATAAAACCAAAAGTTGGTATTATGAAAGAACCAATAAAATTGATGAACTTCTGGTCAATTTGATTAAAAAAAGAAAGAAGAAAACCAAATTGCTAGTATCATAAATGAAAAACGTGAACTCACCACCAATGAGGAGGAAATTAAAGTAATAATTCAAAATCATTTTGCCCAACTCTATGCCAATAAATTTGATACTCTAAATGAAATGAATAAATATTTAAAAAATATAAGTTGCCCAGGTTAAATGACGAGGAGATTAAATACCTAAACAACCCTATCTCAGAAAAAAAATTCAGCAAGCCATCATTTAACTCCCTAAGAAAAAATCTCCAGGGCCTGGTGGATTCACAAGTGAATTCTACCAAACATTTAAGGAACAATTGGTTCCAATTCTATATAAACTCTTTGGAAAAAATAGGGAAAGATGGAACTCTGCCTAACTCTTTTTATGAAACCAATATGGTTCTGTTACCTAAACAAGGAAGAGTTAAAACAGAGAAAGAAAATTGTAGACCTATTTCCCTGATGAATATAGATGCAAAAATCCTAAATAAAATCTTAGCTAAATGAGTACAACACTAGGATAAAACATTATGATCAAGTAGGATTTATTCCAGGAATGCAGGGTTAGCTCAATATTAGGAAAACTGTTAGTATACTCAATTATATCAACAACAAGCCTATCAGACATTATATGATCATATCAATAGATGCTGAAAAAGCTTTTGACAAAATACAGCATCCATTCCTACTAAAAACACTAGAGGGTGTAGGAATAAATGGACTGTTCCTTAGAATAATGAGCAGTATCTATCTGAAACCATCAACTATCATTATATTCAATGGGGAGAGGCTAGAGGCATTCCCAATAAGATCAGGGGTGAAACAAGGGTGCCCATTATCACCACTACTATTCAATATTGTATTAGAAATGTTAGCTTCAGCAATTAGAGAAGAAAAAGAAATTGAAGGGATTAGAATTAGGAAGGAAGAGACAAAACTCTCACTCTTTGCAGATGACATGATGGTTTACCTAGAGAATCCCAAGAAATCATCCAAAAAAACTAATGGAAACAATTAGCAATTTTAGCAAAATTGCAGGTTATAAAATAAACCCTCAGAAATCCTCAACTTTTCTATATATGTCTAGCAAGATACACCAGGAAGAGCTAGAAAGAGAAATCCCGTTCAAAGTAACTTCAGACAACATAAAATACCTGGGAGTCTATTTGCCAAAACAGACTCAGAATATTTTTGAAAACAAATACAAAACACTTCTCACACAAATTAAATCAAATTTAAATAACTTGGCAAATATCAACTGCTCATGGATAGGTAGAGCTAATACAATTTAATATGATATGATAAGATATGATATAATATAATATAATATGATATGATATGATGATATGATATATGATATGATATGATATGATATGATATGATAAAAATGTAAAAAGTGCAAAAGAAGGTGGCTTAGCCCTACCTGTTCTAAAATTACATTATAAAGCATCAATCATCAAAACTGTTTGGTATTGGCTAAGAAATACAGTGGTGGACCAGTGGAATAGACTAGGTGTAAAAGCAGGAGATGATTATAGTAATCTGCTGTTTGATAAACTCAAAGAGTCCAGCTATTGGGATAAAAACTCCCTCTTTGATAAAAACTGCTGGGATAATTGGAAGTTAATATGGAAGAAACTTAGATTAGACCAACACCTCACACCCTTTACCAAGATAAGATCCAAATGGTTACAGGACTTAGACATAAAAAACAATACTTTAAGCAAATTAGGAGATCAAGGACTAGTTTACCTGTCAGATCTATGGAAAGGGGAACAGTTTATGACCAAGGAAGAGTTGGAGAACATCACCAAAAACCAATTAGATGATTTCAATTACATTAAATTACAAGGCTTTTGCACAGATAAAAGCACTGTAACCCAGATCAAAAGAAATGTAGTAAATTGGGAAACAATCTTTACAACTAATGATTCTGACAAAGGACTCATTTCTAAAATATACAGAGAACTGAGTCATATTTTTAAAACAAAAAAGCCATTCCCCAATTGACAAATGGTCAAAGGATATGAAAAGGCAATTTACAGATGAGGAGATCAAAGTAATCCATAGCCATATGAAAAATTTCTCTAAATCATTAATTACTAGAGAAATGCAAATTAAAGCTGCTCTGAAGTAGCACCTCACACCTCTCAGATTGGCCAATATAACCAGGAAGGATAATGATCATTATTGGAAGGGTTGTGGGAAATCTGGGACACTATTACACTGTTGATGGAGCTATGAACTCATCCAACCTTTCTGGAGAGCTATTTGGAACTATACCCAAAGGGCAACAAAAATGTGCATATCCTTTGACCCAGCAATAGCACTACTGGGTCTATACCCTGAAGGGATGATGAAAAATGGTAAAAACATCACATGTACAAAAATATTTATAGCAGGCCTGTTTGTGGTAGCAAAGAATTGGTAATCAAGTAAATGTCCTTCAATTGGGGAATGGCTTAGCAAACTGTGGTATATGTATGTCATGGACCACTATTGTTTGTGGGTACACAGGCTATTCTAACAGCCATGACACAAATCATCTGGCATGCTGCCCTGAGAGATAAGTGTGAGCTGGAGTCTTTGGGAGCCAGAATCCTTGGGAGCTGGACATTCCGCCCCACTGACCAAGAGCACTAGACACAGCTGTGCCTTATCATCTCCTCCCTAATGTATCCCCCATCCTATAATGCAAGATGCTGCATGTACACCCTGTTTTCATCCCTCCAATTACCTCATTATTCCTTCTTCTACCCTGGAAGACCTAACAGTATATATGTAATAACTAAGCAGTAATAAAATTGAGCTGGAGGCATAAGGCAGTAGTGGCTTGACTCCTTATTCTCAGCTCCTCTCCTGGAGGAAGGTTGCCCCTGTGGGCCCCAAGGAAGCAAGCCACAACAATTTTTCTATTAGAAACCAAGAGGAGTGGGATTTCAGGGAAGCCTGGAGGGATTTGCATGAACTGTTCCTAAGTGAGATGAGCAGAACCAGGAAAACACTATATACCCTTACAGCAACCAAGGGGGTGATGATCAACCTTGAAGGACTTGCTCAAGGACTATTCCCTTTAATTTAGGGGGGAAAACTGATATCTTATTGTCTGATCTTGTTATCTCTTCTACTTTATGTTTCTTCTTTGAGGATATGATTTCTCTCTCATCACACTCAATTCAGATCAATGTACAACATGGAAACAATGCAAAGACTGACAAAGTGCTTTCTGGGGGAGGGAAGTAAGATTGGGGGAAAATTATAAAATTCAAAATAAATAAAATCTTTAATTAAAAAAATTATTTTTGTTCAATTGTGTTTGACTCTTCAAAACTTCATCTGAGGTTTCCATGACAAAGATATTCTAGTGATTTGATATTTTCTTCTCTAGCTCATTTGGCAGATGATGTAACTGAGGCAAACAAAGTTGAGTAGCCCAGGGTCATACAACTAGTGTCTGAAATCAGATTTGAACTTGGTTTTTCCTGTCTCCAGTACCAGGCTCTACCCACTGTGCCAGCCCTAGCTACTCAGATAAAGACATGCATATCAAGAATGCTTAATAAGTTTCTGTTGTATTAAATTGACCCTGTGTCGTAGGAATGTAATTCTGAATAAAGTCTAAATCACAAGCTTTGATTGTTCCTCTACCTTCACTCCCCATCAACCCATTCTTCCTGACTTGTGTTTTCCCTGTTCTCCCATGCCAGTGACTAACAAAGTCAGCCTAGATGGAGTCTAAGATTCCGGATCTATTCTGGCCTCAATTTACTGCATGTCAGAGTAGGGTGGAACCTTAGGGACCAGTTTGACTCTTGGTGCACTCACTATCTCTATGAACTCGGACCAGTCGTTATGTTTCCACATCTATACATAAAGAAATAGGACTAGGTGATCTTTAACTTTCTATTTGAAATTGTCCTCCTAGCTTTCAATCCTATACTTTGAGTTCCCTCCTAGCTCTGATATTTTATGTCCCAGAGTTCTTTTTTAATTCTCACATTCTAAGCACTTGTTTTAACAGTTTGGATTCTTTGGTTCTCTGGCTTCTAGTATGGATTACTACCACCCTAATTTTCATGGTAAAACATAGTAAAGCATCCTAAATTTCAAAGATTGCCTTGATAGCTTCCTGAGTCTAATCTAGGGTTTGTATATATGGCAGTATTTGGGTAGTACTAGGGGAAGAGTTGGGCTGGAGTAGAGGGGCTTCTGCAGGGAAGTATCCTGTCCCTTGTTCTTGATGTTGACTCTTTGATAATTTTAGGTTGCAAGGTTAAAGGGACATGCAGTACAATGAGCAGTGCCCTATGTGTTCCTTGAGATTCTAGGACTTACAAGCAAACCAGAGTGGTCTGAAAGAGTGTCTCCTGTGTAGAGTCTGTGATCCTGGTAAGAAACTTTTCAGGGGTCTTGGGGTCAGCCAGGATCCTGGACCTAACTCAAAACCTGCCCTCTCCTGGGCTCTGATCTGACTTTCCTCTAACATATCTAGTCTAATGCCTCTGTGATGAATAAAAAGAATAGAGGGACATGGTTCCTGGGTAATTTAATCATATTATTAATAATACTATCTCAGTTATGAAAAAAGGATGGTCATTTGGTCATTTATTTTAGATCAAAGACTCCTAATAAACTCACAGTTTATATAACCCTTCAAAAGAGTAGTTATTCCTAAGGGGTGCCAATGAACTCTCATTGGTTAACACAATGGAAGATGGGCTATATTAAAATGAGAATTTTTGTCTATGTGACTTGAGTTATTCAAATCTTGCTCAAGGAAACATCAAATTCCATATCACCTTTCATAATAAAAAGGATACCAAGCTAGACTTGTCTGAACAAACCCAATGAGCAAGAACATACCCATTGGCCCAATTAGAATTTCTTTTACCATCTGATTAGATATTGATCTGAATAGATCTTTAAGACAAATTTCCCACACTGGTGGGTTTCTGGATGAGAAAGCAGAAAAGTAGGAAAACCTTGGACCTGATCCAATAATTGGTTATTAAATATAAGAGAGAGATAGTCATTTATCATAGAAAAGAACGATTAACTGTATTGCCTTTCTTGGGTCTCAGAGTGTAGATTGACCTATCTACATTCCTTCACAAGTCCAGACCCTGCTGCCAGTCTCCAGAGCCAAAAGAATTTGTATTAAGCCAACTTCTATCATATTAAAAACCAATATTGAACACAGCAGAACATTTATATCTGACCATGCCCTGGAAGAAGTCAAATGGCAAAAGAACAATGAACTGTGTGCCCACAAGTGAGACTGAATGCCCCATAGATAATTCCTCCTCTGGTGCCTTGTATCTCTGTGTGTGTGTGTATGTGAGGGAGTGAGAGAGAGAGGTAGCACCCTGGATCAAGTGCATTCACTGGGACGTATTGACACAGTGTTATGTAACTGGAAGCCAATCAGTTAACTCAGTTGTGTTCGTACCTTTACAATCACCTTGAACTCTGCAAAAGCTTTACTTCAGTGGTTATGAAACTAAAAGTAGGAAGCCGCCTCATGTCTGATCAATTCTATCTCCACATTTTTCACCTCTAGCTTCTCTTTTTTTTCCAGACCATCCTTTACATAACTGATCAAATAATCTCCTTAATAGTAAATGCTTAATAATGTTCCAACCCTGTTCTACAACCTTCAGTGCCCTACTCCCATTGCTCATTTTAAAATATAGCTTCCATAACTTGGCATTTAAGGACTTCCACCATCATCTACCTGCCTTTCTGGCCTTGACATCACTTCCTTCCACCCAGTTTTTACATATTAATTTTATAATACATGGATTAAGCAGATACAGATTAATAAAACATAAAACAGGAACTTATTTACTTTATACAATGACTTCTAAAATATTTTCCAATATTAAGGGAGTATAATTAAACCATGGTTCTCTTTTAATTCAGCTTTTACACTTAGCATTTGAATTTTGACTTCAGAAACTTTACAAAAAGGAGAAATGTATGGCATTTTTCCTGTTTGTTCTGATTCTTCTCAAAATGATCAATATGATATAATTATACATGTATAACCTATGTTAGATTACTCACTATCACAGGGAGGAGGGAAAGAGAAATTATAAAAGGAAGTTTGGTGAACAGAAAATGACAATGTGAGCTGTCCCAAATTAAGACAGGAGACTTTACAAAACAGTGGGTTCCTCCTCCTTTTAATTTTCAAATGGAAGGTAGAAGACCACACATGGGGCAGTTATATGGCCGCACGGCTAGGTAATCATTAAGTGTCTGAGACTGGATTTGAACCCAGGTACTCCTGACTTCAGGGCCAGTGCTTTATCCACTGCACCACCTAGCCACCCTGTATCCAACTCCTCATGAGTTTAGAAAGTGTTTGAGGCTGGATTTGACCTCATGAAGATGATCTTCCTGATTCCAAACCTGGTGGTCAATGCACCATGGAGGGTACCATCTTGCTCTCCTGACCCAAGACTTGGGTTTTATTTACTAGACTGCAGTGTCCTGATTGATTCTATCCTATGAGGACATCAGATGTCATCTCACGAAAACTTGATCCCCAGAAATTAGGGAGTATGAGCTCAGTGAAAGACATTTTCTTTAGCTAACAAGTTAGCAGAAAGGAGAAAATTAAAGAAAACAATGAAGACTGATACACAGCAACAGAAATCTTCTCAGAAGAACCAGCCCCTTTCTAGAAATTCAAGGAGGAAGCCATATGATTGACTTATTGCCTATCAAGTAACATGAAAACATCTTAACCTTCGAAACCCTCTAGCTCCCACCCCTTCTTTACCCATGTTAACCCCATATCAGACCTTTCATTATTCCCCAGATCCACATTTATGAATTTCAGTCTCAGTGACTAATTTTTTCCCATGCAATTAAATTGCCGGTCCAAGCAGCTAGAGGTCAAAGGGCCAATTCACAATAGAGTCTGCAGAATTGTTGGGTAATCTGTGGGGAGAGATTCCAGGATCCCAAACAGTTAGAGGCCGAAGGGCCAAGCCCAAGGGGTTAGAGGCCAAAGGGCAAAGTAGAAATGTCTTGAAGTGCTAGCTGAGAGCTCTGGGGTATAAACAAAGTAAATAAATCATCCTAGGAGTAATTCCAAGAGACAGCATTAGGCTATAAAAATGGGAGGGTCAAATTCAAAGCGTAGCAGCTGTATTAAATTATTGCGATCCCTCCCTGAAGTGCTGGGAGATAGTCCCTTGGGACTTCAACTTTAGTAATTGGAATAAGGAACTAAAATATCAGGGAAAAGTGCAGAAAATAATAAAATGCTGTTAACTTTTTATCTTCCCTAATTTTTCACTGATTCTGTGTTGCTAGAAAGCTTTCTCCTCCCCTCCCTCCCCCACACTTGCCTGGTCTTTTTTTGTTGTTATCTCTTGACCTTGGGAGAGAAACAGGAGCAAAAAGGGAATTCCCTTCCCTTCAGGAATTACCAGGGGATTTTTGAAATGTCAGCAGGAAAGTGCTACTCCACTAGGGTGAGACTGGAGCACAGTCAGCACAGTGCAGACCCAACAAACAAATCAGGAGTAGACCTCAGGCTTCACTGAAACAGCACCAACAACTGTGTCCAGATCAATCAGTCTATTGACAATAAGGGGGTAGAAGGAGTTTACAGGGGTCTCTTTGCTATCCCTATGTGGCTTTGACCATATTTACATCTGGTTCAGTTTGGAGTCCCAGTCCAAGGAATTGAACAAATGAAAAAGGAAATACAAAAGATCAATGAAGAAAATAATTCCTTAATATATAGAATGGAGTAAAGGAAAGTTGATGACTGTGAAAAATCAAGAAACAATGAAATAGAACCAAAAGAATGGAAAACCAGAAGAAAATGTGAAATATCTCATTGGAAAAAAGCAATTGAACTGGAAAACAGATCCAGGAGATGTAATTTTAAAATTACTGGACTACTTGAAAACTATGACTAAAAAAAAAGTCTAGACATAATTTTTCAAGAAATTATCAAAGAAAACTACCCTGATATTCTAGAAACAGAGGATAAAATAGAAATCAAAAGAATGCACCAATCACTTCCTGAAAGAGGATCCCAAAATGAAAATGCCAGAAATATTATAGTCAATTTCAGAGCTTTCAGGTTAAGGAAAAAGTACTGCAAGAAATCAGATAGACACGATTGAATTATCAGAGTCTAAGTCAAGATAATACAAGATTTAGCAGGAAAGATTTACATTAAGGGATTATAGGACTTGGAATATGATATCCTAGAAGACAAAAGAGTTTGAATTATATCCAAGAAACAACTACCCAGCAAAATTGAACTTACTATTTAGGGGAAAAGATGGATATTCAATGAAACAGGGAAATTTTTAAACTTTTCTGATGAAACGACCAGACCTGAACAGAAAATTTGATTGACAAATATAAGACACAAGTGAACCGTAAAAAGGTAAACAGGAAAGACAAACATAAGGACTTAATGATGTCAAACTGCTTATATTCCTACATAGGAAGATGATACTGACAACTCAAATGAAATTTTTCATTTATAAGGAGAGTTAGAACAAAATATATAAACAAGGCAAGAGTAGAAGTTGAATTTGAAGGATAACATATTTAAAAAGATGGAGTTAATGGATGAAATAAAAATGTTCTGAGGGAAAGGGGGAGGACGAATGGAGTAAGTTATTTTACATAAAAGATGCAAGAAAAAGACTTGCAGTGGAGTGGAAGAGAGGGAAGTAGAGGGAGAGTTAGTAAATCTTACTCTCATCATAATTGATTCATAAAGGCCATAACACACACTCAATTGGGTTTAGAAATATATCTTACCCAAGGAAAGGGAAGTAGAAAAGGAGAGGAATAGGAGAAAGAGGGTGGGGGTAGGTGATAGAAAATACAGAAGATGGTAGGAGGGGGTAACCAGATACAAAACAGTTTTGAGGAGGGAATGAGTGAAAGGAGAGAGAATAGCGGAAATAGAATGGAGGGAAATAGAGTTAGTGATAGCAACTGTGGGGAAAAAAACAATTTGAAATTAGTTTCTCTGATAATGGCCTCATCTTTCAAACATAGAGAAGAAAGTCAAATTTTACAAAAATAAGAACCATTTCTTGATTGATAAATGATCAAAAGATATAAACAGTTTTCACATGAGGCTATCAGTGGTTTCTATTTAAATCATTTTTTTGAAATTGTCCTAACTCACTATTGATAGGAGAAATGTGGGTCAGATTGGCTAATAGGACACAAAGAGAAAAATGACAGCTGTGGGAGGGAATGTAGGAAAAAATGAAAAATTACTGCACTGTTGGAGGAATTATGATTCCACAATTCTGTAGAACAATTTGGAGCTATGCCCAAAGGGCTATAAAACCATGGATACCCTTTGACCTAGCAATACCTCTAACAACTCTATATTCTGGAAGAGATGAAAAACCAGAAGGAAAAGGACCTTTTTTGTATAAGAATATTTATAGAATCTCTTTTCAGATGGCAAGGAACTGGAAGTTGAAGGGATACCCATCAGTTGAGGAATGGCTAAACAAACTGTGATATGTGATTAGGTCAAAATGCTATTCTAAGAAATGATGAATAGGATTCTCTCATTAAAAAAATTTGCATGAACAAATGCAATGGGAAATGTTATATATTAAAAATAACAGCAATGTTGTGGGATGATCCGTTGTAAATGACTTAACTTTTCTCAGCAATGCTGGGATGAAGAGATCTATTAAGGACTTAAGATAAAGAATACAATTCAACCCAAAGGCAGAGCTCATGGTGTCTGAATAGTTTGAAGCATACATTTTGAAAGTTATTTTTTTGAGGTTTCTCTTTTTTGGAGGAGTGGGTTTGTTTACTTTTACAACATCAATATTGTGTTAATGTTTTTCATGACTACATATATAAATCTATATTATATATATATAAAATCTACATTATATATATATATAATCTATATTAAATAACTTGCTTTTTCCAATTTCTCTGATGGACTTATGATAATGAAAGCTATCTATCCCAAAGACAGAGCTGATGGTGTCTGAAGAGATTGAAGCATACATTTTTTTCTTACTTTAGTTTTCTCACGGTCTCTCTTTCTTCATGTAGGGAAATACTTACTTTTACAGCCTGACTAATATAGTATTTTTCATGGTTATACATTTTTTAAGAATTAGAAAATTATTTATTTTGAGTTTTACAAATTTTCCCCCATTCTTGCTTTCCTACCCCCCCCACAGAAGGCATTCTGTTAGTCTTTACATTGGTTCCATGTTATACATTGATCTCAGCTGAATGTGATGACAAAGAAATCATATCCTTAAGGAAGAAAAATAAAGTATGAAATAGTAAAATTACTTAATAATGTAATGGGTTTTTTCCCTAATTTGACAGTATTAGTCTTTGGTCTTTGTTCAAAGTCCATACTTCTTTCTCTGGATACAGATGGTATTCTCCATTGCAGATGGCCCAAAATTGTCCCTGGTTATTGCACTGAAGGGATGAGCAAATCCATCAAGTTTGATCATCACCCCCATGTTGCTGTCAGGGTGTATAATGTTTTGTTTTTAAGGAAAGAAGTCTCCTATTTAATGGAAAGATGAATTTAGAAATCACTGGCCAAGTTGATGCATTAAGGGATTGTCATCACAGATCAAAGGAATATGGAAAGGATATTCTCAAGTTCCCAGGCAGCAACATTAGGAGAAAATTGTCAGATCAATCAAATCAACTGATCAGTCCATAAGTTTGGGAAAAGCCACTAGCCCTTCTTTGTATGACATAAGTTGAAATGCAAAGATGAGTGTCAGGAATCTGAGTAGGTATATTTTCGGACATAAAATGAAAGAATAAATAGAATTACAGAAGCTTCCATCTAGGGTGCAGTGGATGGATCCCTGGACTCAGAGTCAAAATGATCTGGGCTCATTAAACCTCTGTCATTCTAGATGTGTCTTTGGGCAATCCATCAATGAGCATGCACTTATTAAGTATCTACTGTATACCAGGTTCTGTGGGAGATTCTAAAGCTACAAGTACAAAGAATAAACAAACCTCTCCTCTCAAGAATCTCATATTCCAACAGGAGACACAAAGAGTATCTTTTCACCAGTTTGCTGCTCAGTCCTGAAGTTTCCCCTGCTCCCCTCTCCATTCTCTTTTTTTCTTGTAAATGTAGAACTTTTGCTTTTTTCTTTTTTTATATGTTGCTCTTTTTTATTAAAGGTTTTATTTGAGTTTTACAATCCCCCCCCCATCTTACTTCCCTCCTCACCCCCACCCCACCACGGAAAGCAATCTGTCAGTCTTTATTTTGTTTCCATGTTGAACTTTGACCCAAATTGAATGTGATGAGAGAGAAATTATATCCTTAAGGAAGAAACAAAAGGTATAAGAGATAACAAGATGGGTTTTTTTCCCTTAAATTAAAGGGAATAGTCCTTGAACTTTATTCAAACTCCATGGCTCTTTATCTGGATACAGATGGCATTCTCCTTTGCAGACAGCCCATAATTGTCCCTGATTGTTGCACTGATGGAATGAGCAAGGCCATCAAGGTTGATCATCACCCCCATGTTGCTGTTAGGGTGTACACTGTTTTTCTGGTTCTGCTCATCTCACTCAGCATCAGTTCATGCAAATCCTTCCTGACTTCCCTGAATCCGCATCCCTCCTGGTTTCTAATAGAACAATAGTGCTCCATGACATACATATAACACAGTTTGCTAAGCCATTCCCCAATTGAAGGATGTTTACTGGATTTCCAATTCTTTACCACCACAAACAGGCCTGCTATAAATATTTTTGTACATGTGATGTTTTTACCATTTTTCATCATCCCTTCAGAGTATAGACCCAGTAGTGGTATTTCTGGGTCAAAGGGTCACATTTTTGTTGCCCTTTGGGAGTAATTCCAAATTTCTCTCCAGAAAGGTTGGATGAGTTCACAGCTCCACCAACAGGGTAATAATGTCCCAGATTTCCCACAAGGCTTCCAACAATGATCATTATCCTTTCTGGTCATATTGGCCAATCTGAGAGGTGTGAGAGAGGAATCTCTGAGGTACCTCAGAGAAGCTTTAATTTGCATTTCTCTAATAATTAATGATTTAGAGCAATTTTTCATATGGCTATGGATTGCGTTGATCTCCTCATCTGTAAATTGCCTTTGCATATCCTTTGACCATTTGTCAATCGGGGAATGGCTTTTTGTTTTTAAAATATGACTCAGTTCTCTGTATATTTTAGAAATGAGTCCTTTGTCAGAATCATTAGTTGTAAAGATTGCTTCCCAATTTACTACATTTCTTTTGATCTTGGTTACAGTGGTTTTATCTGTGCAAAAGCTTTTTAATTTAATGTAATAGAAATCATCTAGTTTGTTTTTAGTGATGTTCTCCATCTCTTCCTTAGTCATAAACTGCTTCCCTTTCCATAGATCTGACAGGTAAACTAGACCTTGATTTTCTCTCCATTCTTTTAAGATTGCTTAGATTCCAACTTCTTTCCCATTGTAGTCTGTCTGTTGTATTTCCTGTTAGAATGTGAACTGTTTGAGAGCAAGGATTGAGGGATCTTGAATCACTGAATTCAGCTTGTTCTCTGTCAGATTTTATTGTTGTTCAGTCATTTTCAGTTGTGTCTGACTCTTTGCGATCCCATTTGTGATTTTTTTTGGCAAAGATACTGAAGTGATTTGTCAGTTCCTTCTCTAGTACATTTTACAGATAAGAAAACTAAGACAAACAGGATAAAGTGACTTGCTCAGGATCATAATTTAGTTAGTGTCTGAGGTTGGATTTGAACTCAAGTCTTCCTGACTCCAAGTCTGGTACTCTCTCTATTGCTCCCCTAGCTCCCACCTAATGGTCCTAGACCTCAGGTTTTTTCATTGTAAAATGAATAGATCTATAACTGAATAACTTCTCAGCCCCTTCTGGCTTAAAACTTTGAGACTAAATCCACAATGAGATCCCATGAAACTCAGAGACAGAAGTGACTTGTTTAAGGTCCCACAGTTTCTGACCATTTGTATAATATATTCACTATTCAAATTTCCTACCATTTAAGAATATCACTCCACTCTGAGTCATGCTCTGAAGCACAGGTCAAGTAGACTCTCAGTTTACTCAACAGTCATTAGCTGAGCCCAAATCTAGAGATTTGGTCATAGTTCCCCTTATCCAATCCATCCTCCTTTACCATACTCTATTCCTTCTAGTCTCATACTCAGCAGAGAACTTGTGTATTATCAAACTGTGTAACCAACAATGGAAAAATCCAAAGCAATCAGGCCTACCCCTATTTCTAAACTTGACATTACCAAAATAATGACTTTTGATATCTAGGACCTTTTCAAGTTTCTGTGAATTTCATGGGAGCAAAGACTTGTATCAACCAATGAAAAAATTGTTAAACACATACAACGCATCAGAAACTAGACTGAGATATAAAGATGGGGGGGAGAGAGAGAGAGAGTCCTTATCTTTGAGGATCTCTCATTCTGATGTGTTCTCTTTCCTCCCTCCAGAATAGAATCTTGTATTTATCATATATATATATATATGTATATATATATATATAATATATGTATATATATATATATACATATACATACATATACACAGGTTGCTTCTCCATGGTTACAGTGAATTACATCCCCTTCCAGGAGGCTCTTTGAAAACAAGACCTGATTTGCTGTTGTACAGTGTCCATACAGGAAGAACTTATGAATTTTTATTGAAGTGAACTCAACTTTGTATTCACCTTGGCTCCTGAGTACAGAGCTCTGCATAGAGCAGATGATTGATAAATGATTCTGAGAGAAATTCTGTAGCTATATTGAGTGGTTGTATGTATGTATATGAGACTGATTCAGTGCTTGATACATACTAGGTGCTTAATAAATGCTCCTCAAGTTGACTTGATATGAGTAGCAAAGATTTAAGTGAATATTTTTTGGCATATAGTGAATGCTGAATAAATGTTATTTCTATGTACCACCCAATCTATTCTTCTATCTGTGTTCCCAGCTATTATTTATCCTTCCATCTATCTTCTTATTTTATTTTTTTTGTTTAGATTTTTAAGTTCTAAATTATCTCCTTTCTTTCTTCACCCTGCACTAGAGGACTTATAAATATAGATGTAAAACCACACTATGTATATTTCTATTCATGAGTTCTTTCTTTGGTGGTGGATGGCAACTTCCTTCATGAGTCCTTTTTTGATCATTTTTCTTTTTTGTCATCTTAACTAATCTGATACCACCTGCTCTTTTCCAAGGAAATTACTGCCAGAGCAGGAAGAGGA
Organism: Macrotis lagotis; assembly: GCF_037893015.1. Taxonomy (NCBI): domain Eukaryota; kingdom Metazoa; phylum Chordata; class Mammalia; order Peramelemorphia; family Peramelidae; genus Macrotis; species Macrotis lagotis. Next base: position 895,231,369 of record NC_133658.1, read on the forward strand.
AGTTGGAGCCAGAGGTCATTTTGTTTGTTTCAAAGAGAGATGGGCTACCAGTCTAGCATTATAAATATCTACTCCCTTAAATAGTTTTAGTCTAGGGGATTTGACCAAGTTCAATCTAATTTCTTATTATTTTGTTTTTGGAAGGGAAGGGATACACAAGTTCTCTATCCAAATCCTGACCCCAAATACCAATTCCATAATGAACATACATCATAAAAAGCAAAGAAACCTACTTCTCAAAATTGTAGTGAAAGGGAGTTCAGGAGAATATATACCAGATAATAGAGAGGAAGTGAGATAAACAGTTCAATCAAGAGAGAGTTCTGGATCTCACCCAAAAGAAAACTCCCAAGTCTCTAGTGGAGTGATGGCAGCTACTGTCTTCCAGAGTCTTTTCCTTGATCAACCAAAATTGAGATTTGCCTCTTCCATCTTTCTTCCTGAAGCTGTAAGTCAGATGAAATTTAATGCTAGAAGAGTCCTGCAAGAAGACTTGAGCCTTAAGAAGTCCTGAAAAGGGATGATCAAGGTGGAATTCTCCTGATAACTCTGTCCAGTCAGCTCCTGCAGTGCAGGGCATTCATATCCACCAATAAGATCAACTTAACAATGGGCAATGGATCAGGACCAATACATCACCAATAACTTTCACTGGCATAGTACTTTCTAGGTATTGTCTCATTTAATCCTCATAACCACAGTGGGTGGTTATGGGTGTGGGTGTTATTTTTGTCATCATCTCATAGATGAGGAAATATAGATTAAATTCCTTACTCAAGATCGCACAGCTAAGAGTTATCTGAAGTAAGGTTTGAACTCTCAAGTCCAGACTCTAGGTCCAGGGCTCTGTCCACTGGTGCTTACTGAACCACCAAGTGATCTCTCATTCTGTGATCTTTTCAAACTGATTTTCTGAGCCCATTTGTAAAATATTGATTCCATTAAATTTCCTGGGAGTCAGGCCTTGACTTTTTTTTTAAACCCAACAACTTTTATTTATTTATTTATATTGACTTTTTGGTTTTAAAAAGGCAATGGGTTTAAGTGACTTGCCCAAGGTCACTTAGGTCAGATTTGAACTCAGGTCCTCCTGACTCCCATGCTCAGTGATCGTGCTCTATCCACTGTACCACCTAGCTGCCCTAGCCTTCATTAGTAAACTTTTTCTCACCTTATCAGTGCCCTAGTCAACCACCTAAGGCTTTCAGTTCCTGGCAAGCTGTTAATCTGCATTTTTCACCAGGGAATTTCCCCACCCTGATGAACTTATAGTTCTGGGTTTCTCGAAAACAAAACAAACATTTTCTCATGGCTCCAATTTTTCTAAATCTTTTTTGAATGCTGACCCCGGTCACACTGGCTTTCTAACCAATCCAAGGTAATATGTCCCCCTGCTCATTTTTTTGTTCTATGAGTTTGAGAGGTGTATACCTTTGTCTTTATCTACTTCTCTCCCACTGTTTAGATTCTCTGCCTCCCTGTAAGTGACTTTGGCTGCTGAAGAGCATGACTAATTACAAATGGGAAAAAGTTGGATCACACAGTTTTGCTGGACTGATGGGAATGAATTCATGTTCAATGACATGTCTTCCTAGTTTTACTGCCCAGGGTCAATTTGAAGAAAAGTCAGGCATTGACCCCACTGATAGAGAATTATAAAAAAGAAGTAAAAAAAAGAGAGAGAGAAAGAATGAGAAATTCATTCTTTTTGAAATTTAAGTGAAAGAGAATCTGTTTTCTAAATATCCTAGCAAAGGGAAATATTTAGCAGTCACCCACAATCTAGTATGAATTAATTGTTTAACATAATTCCTCCCAGGAAGACAACTGAAGATAGGGGAATCATCAGAAGAGAACAGAAAGATAGAGAGGTCATTTGAAATCCTAGGGAACTGCAGATGAGGACAAGACTAACTAAGGGTTTTCACAGAGAGGTATAGGGTAGTCAGGAAGAAACACCTGGTTATGAAACTACTCTTACTCCTATGGTTAAGAGTCAGGAAAGTGTAGGAACATTTAAGGAGCTGGCAGGATCCAAAAAAATTGAAAATTTTAAAAAAATTTTTAAAGAAAGAAACAAGTATTTCAGATACCACATTTTAGGAAGGATGTTGGTAAGTAAGGAAGGTGGTTGGGATGGTGATAGGCCTCAAATTCCTGCCAAATGAGAAGTGAATGAAAGATCTGAAAGAATGTTTAAGCTGGAGAAGGGAAGGAGCAAAAGAGATAGCTAACTTCAGGTTGTTCCTTAGAAGATTGGTTTTGTTCTGTTCAATCCCAGAGGATGGAACCTGCATGAAGTCACAAAGAGAGACAACCATTATTAGACTTAAAAGTCTGAAGTTTTCTAAGCATTCAAGCTCTTGTCAGGTAGAAAGGAAGAAGCTGGTTCTGTTTCCTTGCTCCCTAAACCTTGGACAGTCCCCATCCTCTTCTCTACTCCCAAGAGAAGGGATTTAGCTCTCAAGGTCTCATATCTCTCTGAGCTCTGGATTACTCGCTTGAACTCTCTGATTTACTGGTGAGAGTTATTCTCTTCATCAGTGACTGCTTTGGGGAGGAAAGAGGGATTTAGATTATATTAGACCATGGACAGGAAATGGATGCTTCTTTAGGTTGTTTTTTCTCTTTGTGAAAAAACTGGAGATCATTTTCTATTAAAGTACAAGAGAGTATAGTGTAGAGGGTGGGAGACTGTGGTTTGAATGCCTTACAAATGAAGGGGTTGGTCTTTCTGAGAAATAACTGTTGTAGGGACAGCTGGGTGGCACAGTGGATAGAGTATCAGCCCTGGAATCAGGAGGACCTGAGTACAAATTTGACTTCAGATACATAGTACTTACTTAACTGTGTGAACTTGGGCAAGTCACTTAACCCCATTGCCTTGGAAAAGAAAAAAAAAGAATTCATGGTTGCTGGTTTCAGATCAGTTGCATTGTCCAGGATGCATGTGATACCCTTGTCCAGCAGGGATTTAACAGAATGGGTTAGCAGAACCTAACACTAGGGCTGTTGGGGGCATACTGTCTATGTTTGGGTATGTTTGTGCCAGATAATTATGGCTTAACTAAATAAACATGAATGATTTTTCCATCTCTAAATGGAGTCTCTTCTTGTCCTAATACCCAACTGGTGAGACAGGAGTTCACTGGTTATCTATCTGGAGGGAGAGGGGAGACAAGGGGAAGAAAGGGAAGAGAGGGACAGTCTCAGGGTTCTAAAATCCCCAAATCCTGGAAACAGATCTTTCAGGGCTCAATCACTTGACCTGATGGATTAATGATTGTCCATCATGTTTCACCCTAGGGAAGCAGGGCAGAGTTTGAAGACTTCTTTTGTCTCTGGTTTTCCTTCTTATTATCTGAAGAAGCTGAGTTATTTGGGAATGATCTCACCTAGATCACTGATGGCTTTATTTAATCCAATGGGATTTAATCCAATCCAGATTAGGGCTAGTGAGACCACAGTGATACACCATATCATCTCCTGAGCAGAAGGAGGAATAATCATAGAGATCCAGGGCATCTTGCTTTGAAAGCAGCCTCATTAAATAGCATACTGAAATGTAACAGTTTTAACTGTGTTCCTCTAGTGTGGATGGTGAAAGTGAGAGGTCAAGATTTCAATTTAAATTCTGCTTCTGGCATATATTGTGTGATTCTGGGCAAGTCACTTAACGTCTAAAAACTGAGCATCACTTTTGATATGGTAAGTTGCAAAGTAGATACTATTTTATTCACTGGACATGCTCCTATACATCCTAAAGATGTGTCTCTCAAGTAACTTTTTAGACATTTCCCTTTGAATCCTAATAGCTAAGCCTTTTACTTCCATCAGCTTCCCTTGATCCCCTATCACCTTGCTCCCCTGTACCAACAAGGTGGAAATTGGACTTGAAGTCAGGAAGACCTAAGTTTCAATCTGATCTCAGTTTTACTAGATGCAGTGAAGCTGGAAAAAATCATTTAACCTTTGCCTCAGTATCTTCAGTAAAATGAGAAGAAGAATGTCTACATCCCAGGGTTATTATAAGCATCAAATGAGATAATATAAAAAGCTCTCTGTAGTCCATATACATGACATAATAACTTATTTTTATACCAGTCTTTGGTCCTGCCCTGAATAAGTAGAATTGACATTCTTTTACATTGCCTAAGTATAGGAGCATGGGAAAGCACACCCCCACTTCCATTTGCATCACCCCTACCCTTCTCCCAAGCCTAAAAGATCAACATCAGAACTGCCTTCCTTTGCCTTCTCTATGGTTATTGTTTCAAATTCAAATGCCCTGGATGGGTGAACCCATTAATTTCTTAGAATCATGGAATAAAAGATATAGAGCCTGAGGCAATCTCCATGATCATATAGTTGAATTCCTTTATTTTACAGAGACAGAGAGGCTTCCCCATGATCCCACAGCTGGCAAATAGTTGATGGGGTATTTGAACTCAGGTCTCTGATACTAGATTTAATAATAATTTCCCACATGCCCCAGAATGCCTTTCTGCTATTAACTTCTATCCGAGTATGAAATTCCCTCTAGAGTAGATTTGGGAGAGGCACCCCACTTAAAAAACAACCTTTTATAATTGAAGTATTCCTTCAAACTAGGATGCTTTCAATTGGGGGCACCTAAAGTATTAAGGAATGACCAGAAGTAGGGTGGCATAATATGTAGGTGGCTAGACTTGGGGTCAGGAAAATGAGTTGTTGGGGGGCTTTTTTTAGATTTTCTTTGCAAGGCAAATAGGGTTAAGTAGCTTGCCCAAGGACATATAGCTAGGTAATTATTAAGTGTCCGAGGTCTGATTTGAACTCAGATCCTCCTGATTGCAGGGCCAGTACTCTATGCACTGTGCCACCTAGCCACCCAGGAAAATCCAAGTTTTGACACACACATTGACTGCATGACCAATCACATTTTCTCATCTCCTAGAATCAACACACATTCCACAGTCAAATAGTTCTAGCTCTAATAAAGAATTGTCATCTAGTAAAAATGCATCCAGATTTAGAAGCTGACTGGGTGGTGGGGGAAATCCTAGAGACAGCTATGGTTCTTTTAAGTGAGGAAATCACAAAACTCCTGACTCAGAAGGGGAAGAAAAGGCAACAATTTTAATTCACAGATTATTACAACAAATTACAAGTTAATTTGCAGAATTCTTTATCAAAGTAAAGAAAGTGAGTTTCCAAGAAAATAGTAGGTTTAAACAAAGAAAAAACTGGCTCCAAAAGAACATCAAGGACAGTTAAGAATGGGAAAGAGGAGGGAAGAAGAAAAGGAATACAGTTGTAAGTAAACAGCCAGACTGATCAGAGAAGGTGAGAACTCATAAAGGGAGTGTAGTCCACTTCCTATGCAGGGGGGAGTTAGGGAAGGGGTTAGGATGAGGAGTGGTTTAATGATTGAGATAAGGTTGTATTCCTGTGCATGTCTAAGGGAAGCAAGGTATTAATTTTAAATTCTCAAACTAAGGTTAAGACTTAACTGAAGACATCAGTGTGGCAGGGAATTAGGGTCTTGGTTAACACAGGTAGCCTTGAGCATTTGATGAAAATAATTTGGAGAAAGTAGTTTAGACAGGATTATATAGAGAACTAATACAGAGTCAATAGAGGGAAGGTTCATCAGTTTCAGAAGATTAACTATTTTAACAGAATGTCTGTTTGCTAGGTACATTCATTTTTTTAAAGAAGTTTGCTGGTATTACAATATTTGTCTCTTAATACAGGAAAAGGGGGGGATTACATTATTCCTTTCTGCCCAGTGTTCCCCTAATTCAGAAAGAGTCCTGACTCTGGCATTAGAGGAATTAGGTTTGAATCCTGGTTGTGCCATTAAACTATCAATTTGACATTCTTCTCCCTCGACTTCAGTTTCCTCATCTGTTAAACTAAGATAATGTCTAAATTTCTAAATCCTAGAATCTTCAGTTTAGACCCTCTCCCACATAGCAGCTCCTAAGATGGGGATCATCAATTGAAAACTAAAAGAGACCACAGATTGTTTAGTTCAATCCCCTTCATTTATGCACATTTCATAGAAGGGAGAAAGAGGAGAGGGAGATAGATACAGAGAGAGAGACCGACAGAAACAGACAGAAGAAGAAAAAGAGAGACCCATAGACATCTAGAAAGACATAGAGACAAAAGGAGAGAGTCAAAGAGAGAGACAATGAGACCAAGAAATAATAGGGACAAAAAGACAGAAATTGATACAGAGATAAACAGAGAAAGACAATGAGACAGACAGAAAGAGAAAATGTAACTTGTTAAATGCTTACTATGTGTCAAGTTCTGGTAAGTAGTGAAGACAAAAATCCAGGAAAAACCAGTTCTTGCTTTCATGGAGATTCCATTCTGTTCAGGGAAGACAGAACGTAAAAGGTAACTAACTCAATAGATGTCTCCTTTAACCTTCTCTCGACTGAATATGATGAACATGGCAACACTTTTTCATGATTAAGCATGTATAACCTATATCTAATTGTTACTGTCACAAAAAGAGAGGAGGTGGAAACGGACAAATTTTTTAATTTAAAATTTTAAAAAAAAACGAACTTTTAAAATTTTCTCTCCATGTAACTTGGAGGGGGGGGGCAAAATAAGTTTAAGGGGGAAGAAAGGACATTATTGATTGGTCCAAATAGGCAATCTCAAAGAGAAAGGCAGTTTGATATGTAGATCTGTAAGTAAGCCAATATAATTTAAGCAACCCAAAAACTATTATTGGTGGGGTGGTCCCAAAATAGGCACTGGATAGAACTGAAATGTCCTTATTACCATCCTCCTTCCCTGAAGAACCTCTGAGGTAGCCTAGGCTCTATAGTCAACTTTTGTAGCTAGACTTTAATATGTAAATTCAATATTAATCAATCAATATTAATAAAGGGAAAATAATAAACATTTTCTCCAGGCCATACTCCTCCTCCATTCTACTCTCTGTTTTCCCTGATCTTTTGTTCTATTTCATCTCAATCTTTTTCTCTCCCTTTATTATCTCAACTTTTCCAGGGAGCTGGTTCCTTTCTTTCTAGAAAATGTAAACATATATATGAATATATACATATGTATTATATAATACATACATGCATATATACACACATGTTGTTTCTCCTATTACACTGTTAACTCCTTCAAGGTGGGGGCTCTTTTTTTTATCTCAGCACTTAGCAAAATGTCTGCCCCCCTATAGATACTTAATAAATGTCTTTTATTAATGAATATCTTTTTTATTACATAAATATTGTATTTGTTTTCCAATTACATGTATGGTAGCTTCTACCAATCATTTTTTGCAAGGTTTTGAGTTTTACAGTTTTTTTCTCCCTCCTTCCCTTCCTCTCCCCCCCAACAGAAGAGAGTCTTTACATTTGCATCCATAATATGCATAGATCAAAATTGAATGTATTATGAGAGAAAAAAACAGATCCGAAAGGAAAAAAAGAAAGCATTAGGGATAGTAAAATTGCATAATGCATAAGATAACTTTTAGAAATTTAAGATAATAATCTTTGGTCTTCATTTAAACTCCACAGTTCCTTCTCTAGATAGAGATGGCATTGAATGTCTTTTATACCTATCATCTGCCTTAGCCTCCCTTCACTAATGGTGAAGAAATTGGGCTGGAAATGAGAAGACTGAAATGTAGAACACAATTCGAAAAGTTTTGACTAGTATCGGACTTTAGTGATTTCTAGTCTAATCTCTCATTTTACAATGTTATTTTAGTTTCTTTTTTTCAGTTACATGATTGTTTTCAACATTTATCTTTATATAGAGTTTTGACTTCCATATTTATTTCCCTCCCTCCTTTTCCCCCCTCCATCCCCATAACATCAAGCAGTCTGATATGTTATACATGAATAATCATGTTTGACATATTCCCATATTAGTCATGTTGTAAAAGAAAAATCAAAAATAAAGGGGGAAAATGAGAGAAGAAAAAAATACATAAAACAAGATTTAAAAAGTGAAAATAGTATACTTCAACTTGCATTCAGATTCCAAGGATTTTTCCTTTGGATGTGGATGGCATTTTCCATCACAAGTCTTTTAGAATTGTTCTTGATCACTGAACTACTGAGAGATGTTAAGTCCATCACAATGGACAATCCCACAATATTGCTGATGATGTGTACAATGTTCTCCTGGTTCTGCTCATTCATTCAGCAGCAGTTCATGTAAGTCTTTCTAGGTTTTTCTGAAGTCCACCCACTCATGACCTCTTCTTTTTTTAAATTAGCATTTTATTTTCCCCAGTTATATATAAAAGCAATTTTTAACATTTATTTTGAAATTCTCTCACAATTATTCTCTTCCTACTCCCTAAACCCATTGAGAAAGCTAGTAATTCAAAATTATTTATACATGTGTAATCAAGCAAAGCATTTCTATAATAGTCATGTTATGGAAGAAATGATTAATTTAAAGAAATGCAAGATAAATAAAGTAAAAAAAGTATGCTTCAATCTATATGGATAGCATTTTTTTATTCTAATTCCTTTGGAGTTGTCTTGGATGATCGTAGTGCTGAGAACAACTGTCATTCACAGCTGATCATGCTACTGTTGTGGGACTGATCACATCCTACAATACTGGTGTTACTTTCTACACAGTACATCATACTTTATATCAGTTCGTGTAAGTGTTTTTGGATTTTTCTGAGAGCATCCTTCTCATGATTTCCCACAGAAGAAGAATAATCTACCACAGTTACATGCCACAATCATTTCCTCAGCCATTTCCCATTTTTTTTTACTTCAGAATTATTTTAATTTGCTTTTCTCTAGTCAATGGTGAGTTAGAACATTTTTTTAAAATATGGCTATAGATATCATTGATACCTCATTTGAAGATTGCTCATATCTTTTGGTCATTTGTCAATCGAGGTATTACTCTTGTTTATAAATTTGGCTCAGTTCTTTATATTTGGAAAATGAGGTCTTTATCAGAGAAATTGTTTCAATATTTTCCCACAGTTACTATTATTACTCTTACTATTATAGTTACAGAGTATTTCTCTCAACACTATTCCCTGCTGATTCCATTTAGTCTATTGTCTCTCCTTCCACTCTGTCCCTCTTCAAAAGTGCTTTTTTTCTGATTAGGCCCTCCCCAATCAGCTCTCCCTTCTATCACTCTCCCCGCCTTTTTCTTATCCTCTTCCCCTTCTATTTTCCTGTAGGGTACAACAGAATTCTATAGTTACCTAAGTGTGTGTATTATTCCTTCTTTGAGTCAATTCTGTTAAGTGTAAGTTTCACTCACTCCTCATTCATCTCCTTCCACTTTTACTCTATAGTAAAAGTTTTTTCTTGCCTCTTTTATGTGAAAAAATTTACCCCATTCTAACTCCCACTTTCCTTTTCTCCTAATAATGTATTACTCTCTTATCCCTTAATTTTATTTTCATAAATATATTATCCTTTCATATTCAATTCCCCCCTGTGCCCATTCTATATATACTCTTTCTAATTGCCCTAATAAATGAAGAAGTTTATATGAGTAATTTGTATCACTTTCCCATTGAGGAATATAAAAAGCTCATCATCGTTGAGTCTCCCATGATTTTACTTTCTTATTTTTCTTTTTATGTTTCACTTGAGTCTCATATTTGAAGATTAGATTCTCTGATTGCTCTGGTGTTTTCATCAGGTAAGTTTTACTTGATTGTCCATCTTTTCCCCTGAAAGGTTATGCTCAGTTTTCCTGGATGGTTCAGTCTTGGTTGTAATTCAAGTTGTTTTGTCTCCCAGAATATCATATTCTAAGAGTCATGATCCTTAATGTAGATCCTGATACATTTGTGACTCCATGATAATCGAATTATTTCTTTCTGACTGCTTGCAAAACTTTCTCCTTGACCTGGAAATTCTGAAATTTGGCTATAGTATTCCTGGGAGTATTCATTTAGGGATGTGTTGCAAGAGATGTTTGGTGTATTCTTTCCATTTCTATTTTACGCTCTGGTTTCCTTGAAAGTCTTGGGGAAGATTTTGTCTAAACATTTTTGAGAACAATTTAGAACTATGTCCAAATGATTAAAAAACTGTGCATACCCTTTCATGTAGTAATACTACTACTACATCTGTATTCCAAAGAGATCATAAAAGAGGGAAAAGTCCACATGTTCAAAAATATTTATAGCAGCTTTTTTTTTGAGCTGGCAAAAAATTGGAAATTCTTTTAGCAGGTGAGGAAAGTCAAACCCAAATGAAGCAAAGAGACTTGTCCAAGATCAACAATTTAACATGCATGAAGTATCTACTATAGAGGATATCATGCAGATAACTTCATCTGCAACATGGCAGCAGTATTACCATTGGTGTCCCAAGTTCAAATCTCTTTCTCCCTCTTCCACTCAGCTTCCAAAGTGATTTTCTTAAGCTGCAAATCTGAATATGTCATACCCAAACCATAAGCTCCTCTGGTTACCTGTTATCTTCAGGACTAATTATTAAGTCCCTTTTTTACTTTTAAAGCCCTTTATCACTTGACCCCTATATCTTTACTCCCTACCCTGACTACTTCCTTTCATCTACACTGGCCTAATTCTTGTTTCTCCCAGCAAATACTCTAGTTCCTATCTCTGGATCTTTGAACTAGAATACTTTTCTTCTTCATAACTGACTTCCAGCTTCCCTAATTTCCTTCAGAAGGAGGTTCAGTGAAACAGACTACTGGACCTGGAATGAGGAAGACTTTACTAGTAGTGCAAGCTGGGACAAGTCACTAATCCTCTGTCTGCCTCAGTTTCCTCAAATGCAAAATGTGACAATAATATCACCTATCTATCAAAATTGTTGTGAGGATAAAATAAGGTGATATCTTAAAATACTATACAAAATGCTAGTTACTATTACTCAAGTTTCCACTCAGATTTTACCTTCTGCAGGAGGCCTTTCCTAATTTCCCTTTCTACAAGCACCCCAGTTTCTTCTTTCTGAGGTCTTCCCTTTGCTATACTTATTTGAGTTGTTAATCATTTGTTTAAGTTGTATCCAACTGTTCATAATCCCATTTGGTGATTTCTTGGCAAAATTACTGGAGTTGTTTGCAATTTCCTTGAGGTCAACAGAGTTAAGTGTCTTGCCCAGAGTCACACAGCTATGAAGTGTCTGAGGGGCAGATTTGAATTTGGGAAGATGTGTCTTCTTGGCCCCAAACACAGTGTTTCATACATTCTGCCACCTAGCTGCCATATTACTTCTAGCTTTTATGTAATTAGTTACTTCTATTTCCTCTTTTCTGTGATTGATATTTGTGAGGAATGTGTGTGTATGTGTGGGGGGGGGTCCTATTTTCCACAAGAATGTGAAGGGAAGGGGTGGTTAGGTGGTGCAATGAATAGAGCACCAGCCTTGGAGTCAGGAGTACCTGGGTTCAAATCTGCTCTCAGACACTTAATAATTACCTAGCTGTGTGGCCTTGAGCGAGCCACTTAACACCATTGCCTTGAAAATCTTAAAAAAAAAAAAAGAATGTGAAGGGAAGTTGTTATTTTGCATCACAATGACTGGGGTCCTCCTGTATGGATGCCTATGGGCAGGTATGTGAGTGTAAGACAAAAGAATTAGCCCCAACCTGATCAAAACCTGATATTAGATCAGGTCTGCCTTTTCTAGTTCTGAGTTGACTGAGGGTCCCGGTTATTCTCCTTTGGGCCTGCTCACTCTTCTGTGCTCATTAGTATAATAAGCAGGATGAGGAAAAACTATGAAGTGAATGTATCAATTAGATTGTGACGCTGGCCAATGATTGGCACAAAGGGGGAAGAACAAGCCTTGTAAACTGCATAGAACACCCTGTATTGCTATGATTTAGGGGTCCTTTTCCCTACGAGAGGTGGTCTGTCTTTCCAAAGATGTATCAATAAAAAATATTTTAATCACTCTGGACGAAGTATTTATTATGACAAACCACTGATAACATTATTGTTGTTTGTCTTTCAATCTCAAAGATGACTAATACCATTAGGAGGGTGATGTCTTGACTTGCAAGTGAATTGGATTTAAGTGAGGGCAGAGCTATGCCTCACATCAACCTTACTCTCTTCTTGAGGGTTGGTAGATAAGATACAGGTCAAGAGAACTGCCAATGGCCACAGACATAGTAGGAAACCTTGGCCTTTTTAAGCTAAGGTCTTTCCTAGGTCCCAGATTGTCTGAGGTGATGCCTATTCTATTATAATGTGGGTTTAGGGCAGACCTTCTCTTGGTGTTGCTGTTGTTGCATTTCTACTGCTTAAAATATTTATATCTTAACATATAATAAACATATTTATGTGTTATGTTTAACATAACTTATTTTTTCAAAGAAAACCACGATATCAGGAAGGTGATGTCATGACAAGCACATGAATTGTATTTGAGTGAGGGGAATGCTGTGCTAAGTCACCAGTCTTACATTCTCCTCCAGGGCCATCTGGGTCTAGTGGCCAGACATGAACCAGGATGGCACAGTGTATAGAGAGCACTGGCCTTGGAATCAGGAGGATGAGAGTTTAAATCTCAACTTCTGTCACTTGCTAGCTGTGTGACCTTGGGCAAATTACTTAAACCTGATTGTCAAACATCCAGGGTCATTCATCTTGACACATAGTAAGTGCTTAATACATGAATTTTGACTAACTGAATGAGTGAATGAATAGTAGGAAGATAAAAATGAAGAGTTTAAAGTGAGCAGAGAGGAGAGTACATGTAACATTTTCAGAGATAGATAGAATGCCAGGTCAAGAGGGTGAAGGGAGGAAAGAAGGAAATCACTCATTATGACAGGAACATCCTCAGGAAGGGGATCTAAGCTGAGATTAGATCAGCGGGATCTAAGAGGAAGAGAAAGGATTTTGAAGGACCAAAATGAAGACAGAATAGTAAATTCTATCCAGAGGGATGACTTGCACAGCTTCTCCTGAGGAAAGGAGTGATATGACTGGACCTGTGAATTAGGAAGATTTAAACCCAAATCTTCTAATGTCAGTGTTCTTTCCATTTATACCATACCAGGTCTGTGACCCTGTCTCCCAGAACTTCATTAGACCACCTTTATACAAATTGTTATATCCTCAGTTAATATTAACATCCTGGAAAATTGGGAGGAATGGATTTCTGGCATCCCTTACCTCCTGAATCTTTAAGAAATCATCAGAAAATACTCAGTCAGGTGAACTGGACATGGCCAGTCCTTAGTTACACCTATAATGGTTTTGAACTTTTAACTTCCTCAGCCTTAGTCTCCCCTTGTAACTGATTTTCCTCCTGTGGTATACTCTCCCCTCTACTTTTCAAGCACCCAGTGTCCCAGACTTCCAATACCAACATTTCCATCAAAACTGCTCACAAGGGGTGGCTAGATGGTGCAGTGGATAGAGCACCGGCCCTGGAATCAGAAGTCTCTGAGTTCAAATATGGCCTCAGATACTTCCTGGCTGTGTGCCCTTGGGCAAGTCACTTAACTCCATTAGCTTTGCAAAAGAAAAAAGTGCTATATCCAGTATGCCTCCTCATTGTTCCTCAAAGCACTGATTTTCTAGGGTCAGAGAGCAGGGGCCTGAAAGGAGAAATAGCTAGCTTGGTGATTCAGTGGGTGAAGCACTCAGCCTCAAAACCAAAAGGACTGAATTCACATTCAGCCTCAGAAATTTACCAGTGACCAGATAGCCCTGGGCATGTCTATATGCCTCAATATCCTCATCTGTAAAATGGGGATAATAATAGTTGATTTTTTTCAGGGTTGTTTTGAGGACCAAATGAGATAATATTCATAATACACATAGTACCTAACACATTATTGTTCAGTTTTTCACTTGTGGATGACACTTCATGATCCCATTTGGGCCAAGTCATTTCCTTCTGCAAGAAGACAAGTAATTTAAGGCAAACAGGGGGAAGTGACTTGTCCAGGGTCACATAGTCAGTGACTGAGGCCAGATAGGAACTGAAGTCCTTCTGACTTCAGATCCAGAGCTGTATGCACTATGGTACCACCTAGTTACTCCTTTGAAAAGATAATAAGAATTTAATAATTTCCCCCATTCCTCATCTAGGGTAATAAGGAGCTGAGATTCTGAGTCTAATGACTCCAAATTTGAGATCCTTTCTACACAATCATCTGGCCAGAGTCTATATCAGTGTGATTCTGGTGTGTAGATCAGGCATTAGAGTCTGGCATGGTCAGAACAGTGGCAGAATTCAAATAAATTACCAACTGGTTCTCTGCCCTAATGATCGCTTTGAGTTTACAAAAAGAAATAGCAAAAGGTAGTTTAATATTTCATTCATTTAATACTCAAGTAAAAATAATAAAAAGGTACACAAAACTGGACTATATTATATTACACAAAGTAAGTAAATGTATCTTTTGGGGACTAAAGTAGCCACATGACCACAGCAAGCAGTGCTGGAACATATGCAAAACCAAAACTTATTCTACCTATTCTAATTATTTGTTTTCTACTTCCATGGCTTTCAAAATGGGCAATAAGACAAGCCTTGAAACCTCTATTTCTATTGCTTCATTGTGTACCAGATTCCTATTGGTTTCAACATTCAGGGAACACCAGAGTACTCATAATATCTTGGGGGAATTTGGGGTGTAACACTAAGTGGAAACAAATAATAATTTGTCATACCCTGGTTGTTTGACAGTTTTTTTCTTTAGATTATATGTTTCTTTATTGAAGTAACAAAAGGAAGGGAATTAAAATGTAGCATTTTATCAAGGGTATAAGGAGTTTTTAAAAAAATAATTAATAAATATTACAAGCATAGTTCTATCCTTTCTTTTTTTACTACCCATGGACAGAATGAACATTACTAAGGGTGCTTAGAAAAATGCTGTTGCGGGGCGGCTAGGTGGCGTAGTGGATAAAGCACCGGCCTTGGAGTCAGGAGTACCTGAGTTCAAATCCGGTCTCAGACACTTAATAATTACCTAGCTGTGCAGCTTTGGGCAAGCCACTTAACTCCATTGCCTTGCAAAAAACCTAAAAAAAAGAAAAAAGAAAAATGCTGTTGCGGGGCGGCTAGGTGGCGCAGTGGATAAAGCACCGGCCTTGGAGTCAGGAGTACCTGAGTTCAAATCCGGTCTCAGACACTTAATAATTACCTAGCTGTGCAGCTTTGGGCAAGCCACTTAACCCCATTTGCCTTGCAAAAAACCTAAAAAAAAGAAAAAAGAAAAATGCTGTTGCACAGATGAATGTTAAAAAAGAGCAAGAAATGTAAATTTATGATTTCCACATTGGGTGGCAGAACCTTAGAGAGAACCCTGATTACAAGTGTGATTTTAACAACTGGTTCTAAGGCCTATATCCAAAAGACATCCAAAAAGAAGGGAAAATTACCCATTTGTACAAAAATATTTATAGTAGCTCTTTATTTGGTGGCTAAGAATTGGATATTGAAGGACTACCCATCAATTGAGAAATGGCTAAATAAGCTGCAGCATATGATTAAATGGAATATTATTGTATTATACAAATAACAAACAGCAAGATTTCAGAAAAACATGGAAAGACTTACTTGAATTTGTTCATAGCAAAGTGAACAGAACCAGGAGAACGATGTACATAGTAATAGCAATATTTTTTCGATGAGGAATTGTGAATGATTTGCCTATTCTCAGCAGTACAAAGATCTGAGACAATTCCAAGGCCTAATGATGAAGTATGCCATCCACCTCTAAAGAAAGAAGTGATATTGATTGAATATAGCCTGAAATATTCCATTTTTCACTTTCTTTCTTACTTTTTTATTTGTCTTCTTGTACAAAATAACTAACATGAAAATATATTGCATAATTGCCCATGTGTAATTATTTCTGATTGCTTCATAGCTCAGGAAAGGGGCAGAGAAAGGAGAGGTAAAATTTAGAAGTCAAAACTTTAAATAAAAATGCTTTTAAAATTGGGAAGGAAATCACAAAATAAAATAAGAGAGCCTTTAGTTCTAGGAGTAGCCACATCTAGCAGTGACTGATCAAAGCAAAAAAATCCATTAGATTTTATTAACTGTTTGTTAGTTTATCAAAAATTTATATCAGAAGGTTATTCCAGAAACAGCTCTTCTCTTCATGCTCATTGATTTCCTTAAAAAAAAAAAAGAAAGAACAGAAAAAGAACTTCTTTTGGACTAATTGCTTTATATGTTAATATTTCCATATTAATATTTCTTTTCTTTAGCTGAACTTAGAGGATATGTTCTTTGAGAATACATTGTAGAACCTTAAGTTCAATGTACAGAAAGGCCTAAACAAACTGAGAGAGAAAAGAAACATGAATATGGAGGTACAGTACCAACTGGAAGAGGGAGCCCTCTTGAGTAAACATGATTAGCAATAATAAAAACAATATCTTTAGCACAGTAAGGATTGCAACATAACTCACAAATATCTCATAACAACTATGAGAGGTAGGTGCTGTTATCCCCATTTTATCGATAAGAAAACTGATGTCCACAAGTGTTAAGAGATGTGCCCAAGGACACAGAGCTAGTAATATTCTAGACAATAGTTGAACTCAGGTCTTCTTGACTTCAGGCCCAGCACTCTATCCACCGGACCATCTTGCTGTCTAAGCACTCTGATTTACCACATTAAATCATTCAACCATTTCTTCTTTGAGGAAGATGGGGATATGTGACCTGCCCAGGGGTCACAAGGCTAATAATTTGAATTCAGGTTCTACTGATACTAAGGCCAGTGCACTATCTATTCTACCATCTTCATCAAGGATTTGCATCTTTTCCACAAGTCCCTTTTCCTTGCCTTTTAAAAAATAATTTGTCTTTTTTCTTCACTAATCAGGATTATCATGATGAAAGGCAATGTGGAATAGTGGAAAGAACCATGAATTTATATGGTCTGAGGACCTGAGTTCAAATTCTATTCTTCTGTTTTATCTATGTGACCTTCAGAAAATCACTTCTGTCAGGATTCAGTTTCTACACTTTACGTGAATATAAAATATATAATCTACTACTTACTTGACTCTGTGACCTTGAAAAAGTCATATGCCTTTTCTCATCCTCAGTTTCCTCAGATGCAAAGTAGGAAAGGAGGTGAACTAAGTAAACTCTGTGACCTCTTCCATCTCTAAGTCATTGATTCTTTTAAATTCTCAGTCAAAAAAGGCTTCCTTGGCATTTTAACCCAGGTCTTAAAAGATATATAAGTGAGTGGAGATGAAGTTCCTTCCAACATTGAGATTCTTTGGGTGCACTCCAGGTAAGGAGGGTAACTAGTTAGACTATATAGAGCGAGATGAGAGAAGACAAGTCAGTCGTGAGGAATAGCAGTCTAACTTTAATATGGAGCACATTTAGAACAGAAAAATCCTTAGAAGCCATCTTATCAAACCCCTATATTTCATAGATGAGGAAACTGAGACTCAGAGAAAGGTCACAGGTTAATAAATAGCAAAGCTGGGATAAAAACCCCACATTCTTTCCATTGAACTATGCTGTCCTTTCGTATACTTTTTGAATTATCAATATTATTACAAAGATATGAATTTAAAGTCAAGTAAGTTGTATTCAAATCATCCCAACCCTGCCACTGACTAACCATGTGATGTTGGGCAAATTACTTAACCTATGTCTCTTTCCTCTTCTGAAAAAATTACTTCTGAAGTCCTTGCAGGCCCAGATCCTATGTCCTGGATTCAAACTCTGCCTGCCTCAGTCACTTAAAGCCTATTTAACCTCAGATAAGAGACAGACTCTCTGGGTCTCAGTTCTTCCCCAGTAAAATGGCCCAGTTCTTCACCAGTAAAAGGAAAGGTTGAGACTAGTTGGTGTTTTTGAGTTCCAAGTCTATGCCCCTATAATAACCTCAGCATGTCTTATTTTGTAGTGTCCATATTAGTAATATTAAAATAAAATGGCATAGCAGTTGTGGTGAGAGAAAGAACAAAGAAAATGATCAGTCTGACAAGTGAAGGCATTTTCATAAACCTTTCATCGTAATAATTTTTGTTCAGTCATTTCAGTCATATCCAGTTCTCCATGACCACATTTGGAGTTTCATTGACAAAGATCTTAGAGTGGTTTGCCATTTCCTTCTTCAGATCATTATAGAGAGGGGGGACCTGAGGCAAACACAGTGAAGTGACCTGCCCAGGGTCACAGAGCTAGATGGTGTCTGAGGCTGAATTTGAACTCATAAAAATGAATTTTCTTGACTTCAGGTTTGGTGCTTTAAGCACTAAAGTGCCACCTAGTTACTTTAAAATAATCATATTAATATGCAAAGACCCACAGGACCATATCTCTTTTAGCCCCACACCAGAACATGGAGAGTTGGATGCTATAATTATCCCCATTTTACAAAAGAGGAAATTGAGAGGGGAGAGTTTAAGTGATTTCCCAAAGTGCCCCCAGCCCTAGGCCAGACTCTCACTATGTGGGTCAGCTTATAGTCCTCTAGAGCTTGGCCCAGGCATCAAACCTAATCACTGGTCACAGTCTTCTTTTTCAGCAAGATCATTGGGGCACCCAGAATCAAAGTCTTTTACTTTCCAAATCAAAACCAGATTGGTAAGTGCCCTCTCCTGAAATCTGTCCCTCTCATTCCTACTGAAGCCCCTTCAGATGGGGGCCAATACTCTTCCCTCTTACCCTACGAGTGACAAAAAGAGGGCTAGAGGCTTCTAGATGGACAGTTGTCTGGGGTTATTTGATCCAATCTATATTTTCTAGTTGAGGATATGGAGAACCCCAAATCTTTGATTTAGGATTGGAAGGGAACTCAGAGGTGTCACTATAATTCAACCTTTACCCTCCACTAACAGTTGGAGGATCAGAAAAGTTATAATAGATGGTTGAGTTCAGCCTTGAAAGAAGTTAGGGTTCTATCAGGTAGAGGTGAAAGAGGAGTATATTCATTTGGGCAAAGAGAGGGAGTTAGTACATGGAATATCAATTAGCTCCTGGGGCTAAGACTATGCAATTATAGAAGGTGTGGCTATGAAGCCATAAGAGGTATTTGGATTACAAGTTCAAATTGTCAAAGGGCTTTTGGTTAGAGGCCAGTTAGGGCTTACCAAATCTCACTATTGATGTTGATGTGTCATATGAGAATCTTTTATTGCATTTGCAATAAGAGTGAAATCAAAATCCATGTGCGTTGGCACATTCCTCTAGAATGCTTAGTACCTACATTAAATGGCATTTAAATGGAATCTCAGTGGCCCTAAAGGTGGTTTTCTTGGGTAAGATAACTGAAATGGTTTGCCATTTCTTTCTTCAGTTTATTTAACAGATGGGGAAATTGAGGCAAAGAGGATGAAGTGACTTGTCTAGGGTCACACAGGTAGAATACTTATTTGAGGACGGATTTGAATTTAGGAAGATGAATGTTCTTGAATGTAGACCTGGTGCTCTGTACACTGTGGTGCCACCAAACTGCCCATAGGGATTCTCAGATGACCCAGAGTCACAATCACCTGTCAGCAGGGGCAGTAGCTTTTTTGCTTTGCCATTCAGTGTTGGTGATGTTAAATGACCACAGAGACAGAACACAGGTTGTAACTTAGGCATGTGTTGACTTCTCTGGTGATCTCAAAACCAGCTCTGTCTTCCTCTAGCTAGTTCCATTTCCTCCTTGGCATATTGTTATGATAATTCTACTTGGTACCTAGCCAGCAGCCAGCATGTGGGTGTGACTCGGGTCTGATTTTAGTCACCTCTTTAGCTACCCAAAGCATCAGGTTCTAGAGAAACCTGGGTAAATAAAAGCCTGGGCTTCAGGGGGTTGGGATGGGACTGGCCAGCTGCACCATTCAATTGATCAATCAACAAGAATTTTTAAAGCACCTACTATGTGCCAGTCCCTCTCTTAGGTCCTTAAGCAGTTACATTTTATTGGGAGGAGTCAGGATGCATGGATACATAAGATAAATCAAAAGAAATACAAAGGAGTACTAGAGGGAAAAATCAACAAGTTTCTAATTCAACACCAAGTCTGCTCATAAAACTGGATAAAGGAGATGGTACTTTGAAGAAGGAAAAAGCAGGAATGAGGATCCCACAGAAAGTGATGACTTAAGTCGTGGGCCAAGCTAGGAACTGTATGAGGGAAAGGAAAATATACCAAGTATGAGTTACCACCAGGGCAAAGTTGGCAGATTTTCATCTCCTAACCCCCTCTCTTTGCCCAAATGAATACACTCCTCTTTCACTTCTACATGATGGTGCCGATGGGAGTAGTTTAAGACATCTTGTTCCCATAATCCTATTTCCCTTTCTCACACCCAGAGGTGAGGGTGATGGGCATGCTAGGAGTAAACATTGCAGATAATGGAGGCATATACACAGCAAGCTTATAAGATAAACTGGATTTCCTTCCTTTATTCAGAGCCTATTTGAGTACTGCTGTCACAATACAGGGCCCTATATCAGTCCATGCTATGAAATTATTTCTAGGTTGTTTGAAGAACTAGAAGATAGAAAGAAGAATCTTGGGATTTAGAACAGAAATGGAATGCAGAAATTATCTAGTCTAATCCCCTGATTTTACAGATAGGGAAACTGAGGTAAAAAGAGGTACAGTGATTTGTCCAAGATCTCAGCTAATAAGGATCAGAGTCATAAATCAAATTCTAAATTCAGAGCTCATTCCCCTACAGGAAAAAGTATTAAAGGACCTTTGATGTCTCATATAATAATGATTTATTTGGGGGGGGGGGGTTGTTTGTTTTTTAGTTTTTTGCAAGGCATTGGGGTTAAGTGACTTGCCCAAGGCCACACAGCTAGGTAATTATTAAGTGTCTGAGGTTGGATTTGAACTCAGGTCCTCCTGACTCCAGGGCTGGTGCTCTATCCACTGCACCACCTAACCACTCCCGATGATTTACTTTTTAAAAACCTGCAAGCTGAGAAATGTTTCCCTTTGTTTTTGTAAGGTGTCTTTAGGGGCTCATTTGGAGGTAGACATTCTTTCCTTCTTATAGTAATACCAAGAAGCTGCCCCCAGGCTCTGCTGAGCTCTGGTCTGATGAAGGGGGAACAATAAATAGATCCCTGACTTTGAAGACAAGAAGCAGTTGGGTTCATATTCCCCTTCTAGTCATTCCCAACTTTGTGACAGTGGACCAGTCACTTAACCTCTTTGGACCTCAATATCCTCATCTCTAAAAAAGAAAATTGCTTTGGGGGATATCTAATTCTAGAGCTAGGATTTTACCTTGCCTGTAGGTGACATCTCAAAAAGAAAAGTCCCTTTGAATCAACCCAGAATGATATCTGGGTTGATCTGAAACCTCCTTGGAGATTTATATAACATATTTTTTTATCATTGCTGACTGGAGTTTTCAGAATATAATTATTGAGAATCACTGATTCAGAACTAGTGGGAACCTCAGAGACCAACTAGTTCAAAGATCTCAAACATGCCACCCACAATACTCTCAAGTGTAGCCTGAAATAGATAAAAAATATAAATGGGAAATATGTATTAAAATAAGTAAAAAATACAACATCATTGCTCAGTTGCGGCTGAATTTTCTTGACTCCTTGGACTATACTGTCTATGAGTATTCCTAGCAAAGATACTAGAGGGGTTCACCAATTTTTTCCCCCAGTGGGAAAAAAGATACAATAGAATTTAGATAACGTAAATATGTGGTTTTCTAAGACAATAAGCCACCATAGGGATGTAACATTTATATACAATTTAGTAGTTCCATGTCTATTTGTTTGACCCTAGTTATCTAGTCTGACTCCTTTATTTGACAAATGTGGAACTTGAAGCCCCAGGAAGTGAAATGATTTATCCAAAGCCCTGAGATCATAGTTCTATGACTGGGAAGAAATCTCATCCATCCAATTCTCTAATTTTTCAGATGAAGAAAGAGAGGTTTAGAGGCTCACCCAAGATGATAGAGCTAGGAATTATTAGAAACAGGATTTGAACCCAGGACCTCTGACCCAGAAACAGTGCACTTTCCATTTTATTGCACCACCACCCCTATAGGACCAAAATAAAATCATAGGTTATGCCCCAACCTCTATTGAATAAGATGAAGATGTTGAGATATTTTAGGAAAATTCCCTCAGGATTCTTTAAGCTAAGGCAAGATATCTTTGGATTTCCAAAGTGACATCATTCTATGGCAGGCACAGAGGTAGGTGGTAGAAAATACATTTAGAAACGATGGCTCGGGTATGAAAAACAAGGAATTTTGTGGATAACTCAGAAGACTTTGTCCTATGGATAATGAACTTTTTCTCCCAGGAGAGCACTGAAAAGAGCTAAATTCACATTCTAGGAATGGAAAAATTTAAAGAAAATTAAAATGACTATACTGAAATAAGAAATGAGTGGTAATTGAAGTGGGGGGGTCATAAATGTTCAATTAGAATAACTGAACAGTGTCAAAAACAACATTAAATTGGAAAAAATGTAGAATGACTGAACCATGGGGATTATGAAGTGAAGCAATTAAACTAATTGTTATAAATGGCTCATGAATACTTAGTCCAGAATGAGTAAAATGGTTTTTATTAAGGTATCTTAGCAAAATGGCACACCTCCCTCATGGTGGGAGAGAGGGGCAGGGAAATCCCAAAATACAAGGTCTTTTATGAACTTTGAAAGGTTTTGTTCCTGCCCCTTCATGACAACCATAGGTGGGGTCAAAAAGCTAATTTATACATTAGTTCTTACCCATTTCTCCTGCCCTGTTCATTATACTAATGAGCAAGAACAGCTACATCTCCTTGAGCATTCAGAAAGAAGGTCAAAACTAGGTTAATTTAAAAACAGGTGGGGCAGTTTTCCATCAAATGGAGGCTAAATCTTTTATCTTAAATCAATACCTGCCCATAGGCAACAATATAGGCAGACCCTAGTCTTTGTAATGTAAACTTGCAATCCTCCCTTCACATTCTTGTGGAACCCAAACACCCACCTTTTCCCCATATAACATATCAGTATAGGTTGCAAATATTTAGCATTTACAAATTCATCATTATAGAATGAATGATTCCTTGCAAAGGCCCACATATAACTTTAATCAATGAAAGGGATTAAACAACATAATTGTCCCCATAACATATAGTCATCATGATGCCGGGAAAAGATGAAGAAAATTATGAATGCAGAAATTGGGTGGGATTGACTACCACCTACTCTTGAGATGTAAATTGACTTGAAGTAGAGAATTATGATTGTAACAGAAACAATTTGTAATCTTAAAGACTGCTCCAATTAGGTGGCGATCTCCATTACCATTTATTCATTGTTTAATGTAAAATTTGTATCCTAATCTCCTTAGGCTTTACCCAATTCCTGGTCTAGTAAGAGAGAAGGAGTTCACCTTTTACCCTGTGGATGAGAGGCAATATATAAAAACCCAGCAGCGGACTTCCGGCCAAGATGGCGGAGAGAAGACAGGCACAGTTCTAAAGTCTCCTGATCTCTTCCCCATCTATCACATGAAACAAACCTCTTCAAAGAAATCCAAACCAGGAAAACCAGAAAGAAAAGCCAGGAGAGGAAAATCTAGCTCAGGATTTGTCTCCCGCAGCAGCCTTGGCTGAGTACCGGCAGGTGAATCTGACCTCCCAGGGAAGATCAGCCAGACCAACAGCGGAATCGGAACCGGGAGTCTGAGGGCCCGAGAGCCAGACCTGCTGGATCAGTGGTGGGGCTGGATGAAGGGGGCTTGGGTCCGCGGGGAAGCAGAGGCACTGGTGTTGGTGCTGTCCCCCTGGAGCTTGGGGAAGGGGCTGTGGGGAGAGGTCTGGTGCAGGACAGCTGCAGACACCATCCCTGGGCGACTCAGGTCTGAGAAACTCTGAGCCCAGGCCTCCATTGAACTGAGGCCTCCTCCCAAACAAATGCAAATTATTTCTGCCTCAGGCCCAGGTGTGTGAGCAAAAGAACCAGCCCAGCTGAGGAAGCACCTCAGGCCAGGGTAAAGCCCACCATTGATTGAAGGCAAAAGAATTCAATAGCTCCAATTCCCTCCCTCCAGCAAAGGGAGAAGGCCTCACAGCCAAGGTCACAGACACCCCAGAGAGGGCAAGCAGCACCTCCTACTGGACAGCCAGAGAAACTGTACTCAGTAAAGCCTTTAGAGATCCCAAGCCCAGGTGAACCAGCCCCACCCAACTCAAGGTCTTAGCATAATGAAGAAGGGTCAGCAGAAAGGTGTATCCATAGAAAAATTCCTGGAAGGGAAAGACCCCAACTCAGAGAGACCTGGAACATCTGAGGAGAATACAAGCTGGTCTCCAGCACAGAAAGACTTCCTTGAAGAAATAAGGAAGGAGGTTAAAAATCAACTGGAAAATTTGGGGGAGACAATTGATACCTTGCAACAAGAAAACAAAATCTTAGAAAGTACAATTGGACAAACACAAAAGGAGAATAAATCTCTCAGATCATCAATTGGACAATTACAAAATGAGAATAATTCTCTCAGATCCTCAAATGAGCAAATGCAAAAAGAAATTAATTCTCTCAAAACCTCAATTGGTCAAATGGAAAGCTCTTTCAAAAGTAGAATCGACCAATTGGAAAAGGTTAATGAAGAAAACTCCTCCCCCAAAAAAATAATGGAGTCTGCAGAAACTAATGACTCCACGAGACAGCAAGAGTCAGTTAAACAAAATCAAAAAATAGAAAAAATAGAAGCAAATGTGAAATACCTCATCAACAAAACCACTGACCTCAAGAATAGATCGAGGAGGGGAAACCTGAAAATTACAGGACTTCCTGAAAACATCGAAGAGAAAAAAAGCCTGGACTTAATATTACAGGATCTAGTGATGGAAAACTGCCCTGACATCATGGAATCGGGGGGGTGGGGGGGGGGGGGGGGGGGGGGGGGCAAAGTAGTTATTGAAAGAGTACATCGATCCCCACCAGAAAAAGATCCTAAAAGGAAAACACCAAGGAATGTTGTGTCCAAACTCCAGAACTATCAGATAAAAGAGAAAATCCTGCAAGCAGCCAGAAAGAAACAATTTAAATATCAAGGAGCCACAGTAAGGATCACACAGGACCTGGCTGCATCAACTTTAAGGGATCGAAGGGCCTGGAACAAGATATTCCGAAGAGCAAGGGAGCTTGGATTGCAGCCAAGAATCTACTTTCCTGCAAAGCTGAGCCTTCTCTTCCAGGGAAAAAGATGGACATTTAACGAAATGGAAGAATTCTGAAAATTTCTGATGAAAAGACCAGAGCTAAACAGAAAATTTGGATATCAAACAGGAGGTTCAAGAGACACATGAAAAGGTAAAAAAACAAAGGGTGGGGGGTGGTAAAAGGAAAAAAATGCAATCCAGCAAGTTGAAACTGGCTATGTCCCAGCATGGGGGGAGGGGGGTAGAGACTCTCATAAATCCTGAGAATCCTGAGAAATGTAACTCTAACAGAGAGAATATACCTAGCCAAAAATGCTGGACATCCATGACCTATCCATGAGACTGATATCTAATGGGATGTAACTGGCTTTAACTCCATTGGGGAGAAAGACTCTAATAACTCTCAGGAATTTGGACTCTATTCAACATAATATACTGAACTAGAAGGGACAGACACTCAGAATTTTCTATGACTTAGATAGAATGATCTAAAAATAAAATACACTACCTCCCTAAAAAGGGGGACAGGAAAGAGACAGGAGGAGGGAGGGGATTGAATGGGACAAATCTCATTACACTAAGAGGTACAAAAAACCTATGGTAATAGAGGGGAAGAAGGGAGTAGAGGAGAAACACCTGAATCTTCTTCTCATCAGACTTGGCTTAAAGTCAACCTACACATACTCAGTTAACTTATAAAACATCTAACCTTTCAAGAAGTAAAAGGGGAAAAGGGGAGGGGGGACAGAGAAAGGGAGTGGAGGAAATAAGGGGAAATAACAAAAGGAAGGGAAGGGAACAGGGAAAGGGGAAAGAAAGGGGAGGGAGTGATATAGGAGAGCAAACACACTGAAGAGAGTGGTATTCAAAAACAAAATACTGGGGAATATGGATAAAAGGGGGGGAATACAAACAGAGGGAAGATAGCACAGAGGGCAATAAAGAATTAGTAATCATAACCTTGAATGTGAATGGGATGAACTCTCCCTTAAAACGTAAGCAAATAGCCGTGGATTAAAAACCAGAATCCTACAATATACTGCTTACAAGAAACTCATTTGAAGCAGAGAGATACATATAGAGTAAAGGTAAAAGGTTGGAGCAAAATATATTTTGCTTCAGCTGAAGTAAAAAAAGCAGGGGTAGCAATACTTATCTCAGACAAAGCAGCAGCAAAAATAGATAGCATTAAAAGAGATAAGGAAGGAAATTTTATCCTCCTAAAAGGTACCATAGACAACAAAGTCATTTCAATATCGAATATATATGCACCCAGTGGGACAGCACCCAAATTCTTAGAGGAGAAGCTGAAAGAATTACAGGAAGACATAGACAGCAAAACTCTACTAGTAGGAGACCTTAACCTCCTGCTATCAGATCTAGATAAATCAAATAATAAAACAAACAAGAAAGAAATTAGGGAGGTAAATAGATTGTTAGAAAAATTAGATATGGTAGGCTTATGGAGGAAACTGAATGGGGATAGGAAGGAATATACCTTTTTCTCTGCAGTACATGGAACTTATACAAAAATTGACCATGTACTAGGACATAAAAACCTAATGATCAACTGCAGAAAGGCAGAAATAGTGAAGACATCTTTCTCAGATCACAATGCAATAAAAGTCATATGCAATACTGGGCCAAGGAGATATAGACCCAGAGCAAATTGGAAACTGATAACCTTATCTTAAAAAATGAGTGGACCAAAAAACAAATTATAGAAAGAATTAACCATTTTATCCTAGATAATGATAATAATGAAACAACATACCAAAACCTATGGGATTCATTCAAAGCAACTCTCAGGGGATATATTATAGCTCTAAATGCTTATATGAATAAATTGGAGAAAGAGGAAATCAAAAATCCCCAATCAAATACCAAATTAGAAATTTTAAAAATCAAAGGAGAAATTAATAAAATTGAAAGCAAAAAAAACCTGTTGAATTAATAAATAAAACCAAAAGTTGGTATTATGAAAAAACCAATAAAATTGATAAACCTCTGGTCAATTTGATTAAAAAAAGAAAGAAGAAAACCAAATTGCTAGTATTATAAATGAAAAGGATGAACTCACCACCAATGAGGAGGAAATTAAAGTAATAATTCAAAATTATTTTGCCCAACTTTATGCCAATAAATTTGATAATCTAAGTGAAATGGATGAATATTTACAAAAATATAAGTTGCCCAGGTTAAATGAAGAAGAGATTAAATACCTGAACAACCCTATCTCAGAAAAAGAAATTCAACAAGCCATTAGTGAACTCCCTAAAAAAAAATCTCCAGGGCCTGATGGATTCACAAGTGAATTCTACCAAACATTTAAGGAACAATTGGTTCCAATCCTATATAAACTCTTTGGAAAAATAGGGAAAGATGGAACTCTGCCTAACTCTTTCTATGAAACCAATATGGTATTGCTACCTAAACCAGGAAGAGTTAAAACAGAGAAAGAAAATTATAGACCTATTTCGCTCATGAATATAGATGCAAAAATCCTAAATAAAATCTTAGCAAAACGATTACAACAAGTCATCACTAGGATAATACATTATGATCAAGTAGGATTTATTCCAGGAATGCAGGGTTGGTTCAATATTAGGAAAACTGTTAGTATACTCAATTATATCAATAACAAACCTATCAGAAACCATATGATCATATCAATAGATGCTGAAAAAGCTTTTGACAAAATACAGCATCCATTCCTATTAAAAACACTAGAGAGTGTAGGAATAAATGGACTGTTCCTTAAAATAATTAGCAGTATCTATCTGAAACCATCAACAAGCATTATACTCAATGGGGAGAGGCTAGAGGCATTCCCAATAAGATCAGGGGTTAAACAAGGGTGCCCATTATCACCACTACTATTCAATATTGTATTAGAAATGTTAGCATCAGCAATTAGAGAAGAAAAAGAAATTAAAGGAATTAGAATTGGGAAGGAAGAGACAAAACTCTCACTATTCACAGATGACATGATGGTCTACCTAGAGAATCCCAAGAAATCATCTAAAAAACTACTGGAAACAATTAGCAATTTTAGCAAAGTTGCAGGTTATAAAATAAACCCCCATAAATCCTCAACTTTCCTATATATGACTAGCAAGAAACAGCAGGAAGAGCTAGAAAGAGAAATTCCATTCAAAGTAACCTCAGACAGTGTAAAATACTTGGGAGTCTATTTGCCAAGACAGACTCAGAATCTTTTTAAAAACAATTATAAAACACTTCTCACACAAATTAAATCAGATTTAAATAACTGGGCAAATATCAACTGCTCATGTATAGGTAGAGCTAATATAATAAAAATGACAATTCTACCAAAACTAAACTATCTGTTTAGTGCCCTACCAATCAAAATTCCAAAAAATTAATGAGCTAGAAAAAATTGTAAGTAAATTCATATGGAGAAATAAAAAGTCAAGAATTGCTAGGAGCTTAATGAAAAAAATGCAAACAAAGGTGGCTTAGCACCACCTGATCTAAAATTATATTATAAATCATCAGTCATCAAAACTGTTTGGTATTGGCTAAGAAATAGAGTGGTGGACCAGTGGAATAGACTAGGTGTAAAAGCAGGAGAGGATTATAGTGATCTGCCACTGGGATAAAAACTCCCTTTTTGATAAAAAATTGCTGGGATAATTGGAAGTTAGTATGGAAGAAACTTAGATTAGACCAACACCTCACACCCTTTACCAAGATAAGATCCAAATGGTTACAGGACATAGACATAAAAAAAAATACTATAAGCAAATTAGAAGATCAAGGACTTGTCTACCTGTCAGATCTATGGAAAGGGGAACAGTTTATGACTAAGGAAGAGTTGGAGAACATCACTAAAAACCAATTAGATGATTTCAATTACATTAAATTAAAAGGTTTTTGCACAGGTAAAACCAATGTAATCAAAATCAAAAGAAAAGTAGTAAAAAATTGGGAAACAATCTTTACAACTAATAATTCTGACAAAGGACTCATTTCTAAAATATACAGAGAACTGAGTCATATTTTTAAAACAAAAAGCCATTCCCCAATTGACAAATGGTCAAAGGATATGCAAAAGCAATTTACAGATGAGGAGATCAAAGCAATCCATAGCTATATGAAAAAATGCTCTAAATCATTAACTATTAGAGAAATGCAAATTAAAGCTTCACTGAGGTACCACCAGGAAGGATAAAGATCATTGTTGGAAGGGATGTGGGAAATCTGGGACACTATCACACTGTTGGTGGAACTGTGAACTCATCCAACCCTTCTGGAGAGCTATTTGGAACTATGCCCAAAGGGCAACAAAAATGTGCATACCCTTTGACCCAGCAATACCACTACTGGGTCTATACCCTGAAGAGATGAGGAAAAAGGGTAAAAACATTACTTGTACAAAAATATTTATAGCAGCCCTGTTTGTGGTGGCAAAGAATTGGAAATCCAGTAAATGTCCTTCAATTGGGGAATGGTTTAGCAAACTGTGGTATATGTATGACATGGAATACTGTTTTGTTCTAGTAGAAACCAGGAAGGACGGGATTTCAGGGAAACCTGGAGGGATTTGCATGAACTGATGCTGAGTGAGATGAGCAGAACCAGAAAAACACTGTACACACTAACAGCAACATGGGAGTGATGTTCAACCTTGAAAGACTTGCTCATTCCATCAGCACAACAATTGGGAACAATTTTTGGCTGCCTGCAAAGAAGAGTACCATCTGTATCCAGATAAGGAGCTGTGGAGTTTGAACAAAGTACATGGACTTTAATTCGGAAAAAAAAAAAAAAACCCAGATGTCTTATGGTTTGATCTGGTTACCTCTGAGAATTCTGTTCTCTTTAAGGATATGATTTCTCTCTCATCACACCCAATTTGGATCGAGGTACAACATGGAAACAAAGTAAAGACTGACAGAGTGCTACCTGTGGGGTGGGGGTGGGGGGAGGGAAGCAAGATTGGGGGAAACTGTAAAACTCAAATAATATCTTTAATAAAAATTTAAAAAAAATAAAATAAAATAAATAAAAACCCAGCAGCTACAGAAAGTTTTAGATGAAGGGCTGTTAGTGACATCATGTCACCCTAGGATAGAATGACTACTTCTTACCCATACAACCTCCATCTTTAAACAGTCTATTTAAAGAACATATGCTCCACCCAAGCCTGAAGAGAACACAACAGCTACTCCACCTGGGTGGGGTCTTGAACAAGAAAGTTATTCCTGTTTCCTAATCTGCATTGCCTTTCTGGACTCTACCCTTTTTCTGGATTCCCATTACCTCATCCACATTTTGCCCCTTTCCCACCCTACATTAGATTGTAGATACTGTACTTAGAATGGAAAAGTCAGAGTTGACATTTCAGATCATACTTCCCAATGGACAAGGCTATTTCAATGATAAAGGACCTCCTCCATCATGGTGGGTCTAGCCCTCTGACTGGACCCCCTCTCTTCTTCACACTTAGCATAGGGTCTAAATTTAGAGAAATAACAATAAATGTATTGTTTACCTAATATCTTGGTATGTTTGGCCCAAATTAAGATATAATTTGAAAGTTAACATATATTTATTACATTAAACCAAAATTTCAGTGAGGACCCCAACATATTTTCTTTGTCAAAAGGGGATATGAAAATTGGAGATCACCTGGTACTGCCTCTGGATCAAGCGAGGGAAGGATTCCATGCTGTTGCTGATGCTATTCTTGTTTTTGCTGTTGTTGTTTGTCTTAGTTCTAGAGGAGGATATAATGTTTTGACTTACAAATAAATTGGATTTTAGTCAGCTAGAGCTCCCACTCTCTCATTCCCTTCAGAATCATCTGGATCCAGTGATGACCAGAGATAGCAATGAGAGACCTAGATCTAGGTTTTCCCCCAGGTCTCAGTTGTGCGAAACCTGTTCTCTAGTTAAGGTAAGGTAAAAATGAGACAAAGAATCATCTCTTTTACAAAATCAAAAAAAAAAAAAATCAATCTGGGAGGGGAAGACCCTCAAGCCAAAACAGAAAAGGTTGCTATTTATGCTCACTGAGACATCTGGGTCTACACAGTGACTGAATGAAGCTTTGTCTGGGAAGCTTTTTAGCCAATCAAAGAGAACCAGAGTGACTTCTGTTTAAGATGGTTCTTAAGAAAGAAATCTAGCCTGCAAATTTAAAGATATCTTGTGAGGTTTCAGCAATCAAAATTGACATTTTTTTTGATAATGTAACATATTAGGAAAGGATATATTAATCTATATGAACAGAGGAAGAGGAAGGAAGGAAGGAAGGAAGGAAGGAAGGAAGGAAGGAAGGAAGGAAG
Source organism: Macrotis lagotis (assembly GCF_037893015.1). NCBI lineage: Eukaryota > Metazoa > Chordata > Mammalia > Peramelemorphia > Peramelidae > Macrotis > Macrotis lagotis. The sequence goes on from NC_133658.1 coordinate 895,262,777, forward strand.
GAAGGAAGGAAGGAAGGAGGAAGGGAGGGAAGGAAGGAAGGAAGGAAGTGAGTGGAATATTCCTTCCTAAGAGTTGACATTCCTAGTGAAGTCCTCTTAGGGTTAAAAATCATTAAAATAAAGACACACTATTACTCTTAGACTATTCTTAGAAGAGAGAGAGAGACCTTGCATTCTCAGTCAGACACCCTCCCAATTCTGCTAGGGAATGAAACAGTGGACTATTTCCAGAAAAACCTTGCATTGATTCTGTTAGGGAGGGAAATAGTTGAGAACTTCCAGAGAAGAGACCTTGCAGTATTAGTTAGCCACCCATTTGATAACAGACTGTGAGAATAGCAGCCTGCCTTCTCTTATTTGATAAGTACTAAACTGAGAAGATAATACAGTTCCTTAGAATACCTTGCATATTCAGACATTAATTCATTTAACAGAAGGTCATTAGAAATCTTCTGATACCCTCACCACCTGGATGGTCAGGTAATATTTTATGAAAAATTTTTATATTCTCTTTGTTTTTGGGTAGATTTTTCATGTAAAAATTGTAACTCTGAAAACCTTAACAATCAGGTTGGAAGAGAGTGGGGCTGGGGGGGTGGGGAATCATACTAGACCATATAATCTTGCATGACTGTCACCTTGGGGCAACTCCTTGATCTTCTCTACCTTTGTGAGACTTGGAGTGTGCCCTTTTGGGGGGGGGGGGGTTGCAAGGCAAATGGGGTTAAGTGGCTTGCCCAAGGCCACACAACTAGGTAATTATTAAGTGTCTGAGATCGGATTTGAACCCAGGTACTCCTGACTCCAAAGCCGGTGCTTTATCTACTATGCCACCTAGCTGCCCTGTGTGCCCTTTTCTTGAGAAAACCCAAAATAAACTTTCTTTTTTTTTGCTCAGAGGAGTCTCTATATCTTTTTAAGTGGATTCTTATCCCACACAGAAGGAAGAAAAGAAGGCAGGGAGGAAGTGAATCTGGGTCCAGGGATCAGATATGGAAGCAGTGGAAGGCCTGTTAAGTAGTCATAGCTTTTGATATATACACATACATAGATATACAGTATATTACATATATATGCATGCATATTCATACAGACAAATGAAAGAAAAACAGTCCCTACCTCCAAGGAACATGGTGTTTTTAGACTGGGAACAAAGAAATGTCCCTGTTGAAAAAATGAAGCATTTCCATCTTCAAAGTTTTCATCTAGTTAGATGCTCCCCGATTCTCTTCCTATCCCTCCACCTTCTTCTCACCCCCAGCCCTAATAATGGATCTGACAAGACCGCTTCTTGTCTTTATATCCATCTTTTTTGTTGTTGTTGTTTAGTCATGTCTGACCTTTTTGACCTCATTTGGGATTTTCTTGACAGAGATCCTAAGATGGTTTGCCATTTCTTCCTTCTACTCATTTTACAGATGAGGGAACTGAGGCCAACATGGTTAAGTGTCTTGTCCAAGGTCACACAGCTAATAAGAGTCTAAAGCTGAATTTGGACTCATATCTTCCTGACTCCTGATTCTAGCAAGTCCAACTCCTTTTCTCAATTTTCATTAAGTAATTCTTTTCAGTATGGGATAACCTGGCAATCAGTGAGAACCAAAATGATTTGGGTTTAAGGCATGGTCCTTAAAAAGAAATCCAGGTTATGCCCAAAAGGCAATAAAAGCTTGCATATTCTCTGATCCATCAATGCCACTATTGGGTCTGTATCTTGAAGAGGTCATGAAAAAGGGAAAAAATCCCACAGGTACAAAAATATTCATAGTAACTCTGCTTGTATCGCCTCAATTTCCAATTCTTTGCTACTACAAACAGAGCTGCTATGATCAAATGTGGAATGACTTAACAAAATGTAGTATATGCATGTGATAGAATACAATTTTCTATAAGAAATCATGAGGGACAGGACTTCAGAAAAGCCTGGAAAGACTTACATGAACTGATGCTGAGTGAGATGAGCAGAACCAGAAGAACATTATACACAATAACAGCAATATGGAGCAATGATCAACACTGATGGTCTTGCTCACTACATCAGTGCAATTGATGCAGGGGAAAGATGAAGAGAATTGTGAATGTAAGAAAGAAAATTGGGTGAAGATGTAAATTGTATAAGACCTTACTCTTGAGATGTAAATTGAGTAGAAGTAGAGAATTATAATTTTTTTCCTTAGAAAGATTTTATTTATTTTGAGTTTTACAACTTTCTCCTCCTCCCACCCCCCACAGAAGAGAGTCTGCTAGTCCTTAAATTGTTTCCGTGGTATACATTGATCTAAATTGAATGTGATGAGAGAGAAATTATATCCTTAAGGCAAAAAAATAAAGTATAAATGATAGCAAAATTACATAATGAGTTAACGGGGGTTTTTTTTAATTAAAAGTAATAGTCTTTGGTCTTTGGTCAAACCCATAATTCTTTCTCTGGATACAGATTGTAGAGAAATATAATTGTAATAGAAACAACTGTAATCTTAAAAGCTGCTTGGATGGAGACCCCCCCATTCTTGATGTACCATTGATTCATTGTTTAATGTAAAATTTGTATCCTAATCTCCTTAAGCTTGACCCTCTACCTAATTCCAGATCCAGTATAGGGAAAGGGAGTTTACCTATTGCCCTCTGGATGAGAGGCAAGACATAAAAACCTGGGTTGGACCCTGGCTCAGGGTCAGAATCTTCTCTACCAACCTGTGCAACCTGTGACCCAGCCAACACTGCTTGGCTGTTCTTCTCTCTCTTCTCTCTCTCTCTCTCTCTCTCTCTCTCTCTCTCTCTCTCTCTCTCTATATATATATATATATATATATATATATATATATATATATATATCTGTCTCTCTCCCTAGCCCTTCTTATGTCTTATAACCTTTTTAATAAATTTTTGCTTTATTTCCATCCTTGCTTTCCAGAGTCTGAATAATGATTCCTCATAGGCAGAACCAAACTCAAGTAGACAGCGACTACGCAATGATCAGGGGCAATTTTAGGGGATCCGTGATAGAAAATACCATCCATATCCATGAAGGAACAGTAGAGTTTTTAAAAAAGACCAAATCTTATCTTCAGTTTTTAAAAGTTGTCTTATGTATTACATAATTTTGCTATCTCTAATGTTTTCTCTCTTCCTTTTGGATCTCTCTCTCATAACACATTCAATTTTGATCTATGCATATCGTGGGTGCAAATATAAAGACTATATCAGATTGCCTACTGATGGGGGGGGTGGGGGAGGAAGGGAGGGGAAAAAATAATTGTAAAACTCAAAACCTTGTAAAAAATGATTGGTAGAAATTATCATTGTATGTAATTGAAAAACAAATAAGATATTTATATTTTAAAAAAAGAAATCCGGGTTGGAAATCCCAAATTATCTTAAAAAGTTTCAGAAAGGGAAAAGAAGGAAAGGGAGGGAAGTGAAGAGACAGAGAAAGAAAGGAAGGAAAATGAAGAAGCATTTCTAGTGTTCCTCCTCCTACTACAATAAAAGTATGTATGTATATATAGAAGTCTGTATGTGTGTATGTGTGTGTGTCTGTGTGTGTGTGTGTATGTGTGTGTGTGTGTGTGTGTGTGTGTGTGTGTGTGTGTAGGAAAGGAATACAATGGGAAATGAAAGTGATGTAAAATAAACAAGGCTATTAATATATACTCTCTACTTGAAAATATTAAAATTACATATTATTAGATTAAATAGATCTGTTAGTCATAAGGAGAACAAACCTTGTCTGAGTTCACTGCTTCACAAGCTAGATTTGATGCTTGGGGGTAGGGTGAGGCTTGGCTGGCACTGCTAAAAGTGGTAAGGTCTGGCAGCTTAGCCAGTGTTGAACTGGGGTCCTAGTGGTGTTGTCTGAAGTATCCTGACATCCGATGGGGTATTTCTGTAACTGTTTCCCACCTATCCTAAGTCAGGGTTGAGGGCATTGGCCTCAGAATTCATGATCAGGTTGGTTGAGGTGGAACTTACTGCTGCATCTTGGGATACTTCTTGTTCTGGACTTCACTGTCCTTTTTCTACCCCAATGAGCCAGACCTTTCATGAAGATCTTCCAAGTTTCTTGGGTTAAAGGTGCATGTCACCCTGTCTTTATCCTGGTTCTTCTATTCAGGGATTTGTTGTATGGAACTATTTTATGGTTTTTGAGAAATAAATATGGGAGAGATAAAGGGATTTATTTACTACTTATTCTCCCATCTTAGTGCCTGAATGTGCATTCTTTTATACTGATATTTGTCAGTAGTGGCCACCCCCTGGACTGAGAAGGGTTGTTCATTTTTGAGGGTGGTCTTCATTTTACATGCGTATGTATTTGTCTAGTTAACTAATAGTTTTTCCTTATATTTTAGTGTCTTAGAAAATTGGGAACTAGGGACAGCCAGTCTGAGATTCACAGAGATAAGAAACAAAAGTTGCTTAATGGTAGGAATCTGGATCTGGGGGCAACTGGTCAGGGAATACTTAAGTAATATTTAAGAAAATAATTTTATCAAAAATATAATTGGACAAATGTAAAGAAATGAACAGCTCCTTTAAAAATAGAATTGACATAATGGAAAAGGAGATGTAAAAGCAAACTTAACAAATAGACTGGGTCTAGTGGAAGCTAATGACTCCATGAGTTACCAAGAATCTCTTAAACAAAATTAAAAGAATGAAAAAAAAATAGAAGAAAATGTAAAATACCTCATTGGTAAAACAGCTGACCTGTAAAATAAATCCAGGAGAGATAATTTAAGAATTATTAATTACTAAAAGGCATGATCTAAAAAAGAGCATGGATAGCAATTCAGGAAAACATTGAATAGAACTTCTATAATAGACTGGATTAGAAGACAAAATAGTCATTGAAAAAATTCATCAATCATCTCCTGAATGAATGAAAGTACCAAGGAACATTGTAGCCAAAATCCAGAATTATCGGATGAAGGAGAAAATCCTGCAAGCAGATAGAAAGAAGTAATTCAAATATTGAGGAGTCACATTCAGGATTAAACAGGACCTGGTTGTATCAACATTAAAGGATTGAAGGGAGGGCAAGAGAGCTTGGATAACAAACAAAGATCAACTGTCCGGTGAAATTGAACATATTCTTGCAGGTGAAAAGATGGACATTTAAGGAAATAGGTCTTTCAAACTTTCCTGATGAAAAGACCAGAACTGAACAGAAAATTTGATCTTACAACAGAAAATTCAAGAGATACATGAAAAGGTAAACAGGGAAAAAGAAAATGACTGCTTGCTATTGAATAGAATTAAACTAGTTACTTCCCTACATATAAGAAAGATTCTCATAACTTTTGAAAATTTAACTCTTTTAGAGGGAGTATATTTAGGCTGAAGGTATGGACTTGAGATGATTTTGATGGTATGACTAAATTTTTAAGCCATTTTTAAAAAGGGGGAGGATTGTAAGGAGATGGGAGGAAGGGGTTGGCAAAGCTGGATAAATTGTATCACATGAAGATGTTCAGAGGACCTATTACAGTAAAGGGAATGAAGGGAGGTGGTGAGAATTGCTTAAATCTTATTCTCATTGAATTTGGCTCAAAGAGGGAATAACACACACAGTCAGTTGGGTTTAGAAGTTTATCTTATTCCTCAGATATAAATTAAAGAGGAAGTCATATTCCCCACTAAAAGGAAGAGGTCACGTAGGAGCCACCTTCCTCTGGAGTGAAAAACCTTGAGTTAACATCAGTCCATCTATTAGGGCCTCCTCAGAGAACTGCAAGAATTGTGAGGACAGGCTGCTTCCCAGGATCAAGAGCTGAGAAGGAGGGAAACAACCCCTCAGAGGAGTTTGCCAAGGAGCTTTTCTAGCAGTGGCTGCCCACCTTGGTCCAGGTGTCATTTTGCATTTTGTGGAAGGAGAACTGAAAAGCTTCCTCAGACGATGCATAGTCCTCCTTGAAGTTTGTCAGGAGGACTTCCAAGAAAAGCCCCAAATGAGATCACAAAGAATTGAACAGCAACAACAAAAGTGATCCAAGCATTGGGATAAAGACTGGAGACCAAAAAAAAATCAGAGATGGTTGGTCCCTGTTCTCCAAAGGTGTGCAAAGAAGAAAGAATAGAGATTGAGCTCTCTGGAGCTTCTGCTGCCAGATCTTCCTGCTGCCCTGATTCCATTTCTGAGAACCTCAGTGTTGTCCAACAAGGCCCAGGAATCACTTGCTGTCTCTTGGTTTCATCAAGTTAACATGTCCAGGACGATGTGGAGGGGAAGCCAAGAGGCCCCTGACCAGCAGAGATAGGTCAGATAAGCTGGAGCCTGAATAATTCATTGCCTCTTCCTCCATAATTTAAAGGGAGCAGACGTCAATGTAGGTTTTGCTTATGATGATTTACAGGACTGAGAGCATCCTAGCTCTAGAATTACAGGAAACCTCTGAGATCCTCTAGCAAAACTCTCCTGTTTTACAGATGAGGACTTTGAGACCCAGAGAAGTTAGGTAATTGTTCTACTGTCACAGAGCTAGAGGGCATATGTAAAACCAAGGCCTTCTTTCCTTCGAAGCCAGAATTCTACCTTCTGTGCACCCTTCATCAGAACAGAACTCAGCAGAACCTGCGGAAGTCTTTCTTGTACCACTATAAGAAGGAGTGTTCACCTCCAAATGAACCTCTTTCTCAGTGTACATTTTATTTTTTAAGTAAACAATTGTCTCCAGCACCTTATTAGTAAGTTTTTCTTTGACCTTTCTCTTAGAATAATGCACATTTTTTCTGATAAGCCTCAGAGGGTTCCAAAATTTGACAGGACTCAGGACCATAGCTTGGTCTAATCAAACCGAGGGAGAGGAAGACTTGGAGCTGACCAGGAGTAGGCCAAGGAGCCAAGGGACTAGGGGGCCAGAATCTAGCTTGTAAATCAGAAAATAACAGGAGTGGGGCCCTCCTTGTGGCTCAAGTATCTGTTTTATCCAGTATCTTATTTTCATATTTTCAAATATAAACAATATATTCTTGATCTTGTTTCTTTTTTACATTACCTTCATTTTCCATTATATTCCTCTTTCTCACATTCTTTCTGCACACACACACACACACACACACACACACACACACACACACACACACCCATTTGCCTTGCATAAAACCTAAAAAAGATTTAAAAAAGAGGGAATTAGGGAAGAAAATAGGGAAAGGCTCCCAGGTGACTCCTTGATCTTCCTCTGCTTCCTCCTCCCTGACTTCCTGGAGATGAGGCTGCAGCATTCTCTCCTCTCTCTCCTGGAAGGTGTGTCCCCTTTGGGGGGGGGGGGGGGGATTGGTTTTTTTTTTTCTTCAGTAGTTTTTCTTGGTTTTGTCTCCAAAGAATACCATACTCCTTGGAGGCAGTAACTGTCTTTCTTTCATATGGGTATATTTATAGATATATGTATGTGTGTTTTATGTAAGTATGTGTTTTCATATACACATATCTATCTTAAGCAATTAATCAGAAGCTATGACTAATTAACAAAACAAAACTAGCCAGCTTCAATAAAATTAATAGATCCATGCCAAAAAAGACAACAAGCAACTGAACTATATACAACAATTAACAAACATCTCTATAATATGAATAGAACCTAAAACATAATCAAAGGAATATAATCACAAATGAAAAGTAATCTCAATATGTTGCAATTCCCAGGTACAACATTAAAAATATATAATCATGGGCAAGGCCTACTTCATGAAGGAATACCTCACATTATCCACTAGAGACATATGTGGAGTTCCCTATAACATGATTTAGTCTAGTGGTTGGTCGAATTGATCTAGTACTCCTGTCGTTGACTGATCTCTCTGCTCCTAGACTAACACTAGTGGTTGATGGGAGCTAACCATAAAAACCAATCTATCCTTCAATCCACACCTGGGATGGCAATCAGTCCAGCTTGACTGCCAATGTATTCAAGCTCTGTGGGTTGAATCTCTACCCTGTAACTTTCTGAAAGCAGTTTTGGGTATGAAAGGAGTTGGCTTATTTGACAGATGAGGAGACTGAGGGCCAGGAGACAGAATGGTCAAGGAACCTCAGGATCACATGAACAATAGAGGCAAAGTTGTGTTTTGGACCCAGTCCTCTCACACCAGATCCAATCATATTCCCATGTGAAGGGAGAGGCAGCTAGAATTGAGAGAGAATCAGAAATTTCTCATATTTCCATAGTAGTAGCCAGAAGCAATAGTGGTTCTGGGTCTCTAGGTTGTAGGTTCACCTTGAGTTTCCATGTATTGTCCAGGGCTGCAGATTCGATGAGCCACACACATCTCAGTCATCAACTTTCATGTCCACATAGAAAAACCCAAAGGAACAGCTGCACACAGTATTGGAGGTAGATGAACATTCTCATCTGGTCACGAAGCCAAATTCTGAAAGAAAAACCAAGAGGAAGAAGGAGACATAAAGTCAGCTGGTCAATCAACATTTATTTAGGCCCTACTGTATCCGGGGCACATGTTATAAAGAAAGGCAAAAGACCCTGCTTTCAATGAACTCAGTCTAATGAGAGTGACAGTGTAGACAAGTACCTTTGCAAGATAAATTAACGATGACCAGTAGAGCAAAGGGACTAGACTTTAGAGGAAATGGCATTCACTTGTTGTAGCTATAATTTGAAGGAAGTCAGGAGTTGGAGGTGAGGACAGAGAGAATCCTAAGCATGGGATACCCAGGGGAATTGTCTAACTAGGATAAACAAGTCCAGAGTATGTGAGGAATTAGGGTCAGGTGTAAGGGGAGGGTGTCAGGTAAAATAGAACTGGAAAGACAGGAGAGGGCTAAGTTAGGAAAGGTTTAGAAATTTTAATTTTGATCCTAGACTGAATAGGGAACCACTGAAGTTCATTGAGTAAGATGTTGACATGTTCAACTGAATAAGGGATTAATTAGATGGGCGAAATTTGAGAGAGGCAGATTCCTCCCTCCAACATCTGTTGCAATAATTCGAAATGGTGGGGGTGGGGAGGTTGCACCAGGGAGGATGCAGTGTCAGAGGAGAGGAGAAGGCAATTCAAAAGATGCTGCAAAGGTGAACTCACAAGCCTTGTCCATAAGTTGGACACAGAATGTGTCACAGATAGTGAAGACTCCAGGATGAACTCCATGGGCTCTGGTGACAGCCCATTCCACAGGACCATACATCATTTGTATTGGTTTCTCTCCCCACCTGGACTAGAAGATGCTTCAGTACAGCCACAAAAATAGCAGAAACTGATAATTGTGACTCATTGGCAAACACAAATCCCTTCTGTATACTTCCAACCGGTGGTCATTCAGCCTCTACTGGGAAAGCTCTAGTGAGGGGAGCCCCCTGAGTAGCCAAGTTCTGGGCTCTGAGTTCAGATGAAGCCCCAAATCTTTGTGGTTCAGGGTCACTCTAACACTATGAGGGACAGATAAGGTCCCTTCATATCTTGAAAAAAAGGAATATTTTTCTCTACGCAAGGAAAATCCCAGATCTTTTTGCCTCCAAAAAGAAAGAAAAGAAAGAAAGTACAAGACCTATGCTTTGATTGGACTACAAAGACAAAGATGGGACAGTTCCTGCCCTCAGGGAGCCCACCTTCTACCTTTGCAGCCTCATACATCACTTTTCTTTAATGAAGGCAGAGTCATTCTGACCTTTCTGTATATCCCTGGTAGCACAGTGCTAATGATTTTCTACCCCTTCTCCTTCCTTCCTTCCTTCCTTCCTTCCTTCCTTCCTTCCTTCCTTCCTTCCTTCCTTCCTTCCTTCCTCCCTTCCTCCCTTCCTTCTTTTCTTTCTTCTGTCCTTTCTTTCCTTCCTCTCTCTTTTCTTCCTTCCTGTCTCAGCACTTAACCTAGTGTGGGACCTACAGTTGATCCTTAACAAATGCTTGGTGATGGACTTGGTTTTCATTTCCTCTTCAGAAGGAGGCAGTTGACCTAGATCCTAGGATGCAGGACTAGAAAGAGTTTTGTATCTCCCTAAATCCAACCTCTTTCTTTTATTATTAAGGACACTGAAGTTCACAGAAGTAACCTGCCCACAGCCTCAGAAGCAGAAAAAGATCAAAGTAAGATGACCTCTAAATGCCTTCTCAGCAGGATCCTAAGAATTCTACTTTTTTGAGGAAGTAGATTCAAGGGATCCTGGGTTGAGTGTGTGCTGGGGACTAAGGGTAGGAAAAGAAGGTAAGTTGGAGAGGTGGGCTGGACAGAGATGCTCCCCAAGCAGGATTGTCTCTGAGGTGAATAAAATTGAGTTCTGAGAATATATGATAGTAAATGGTTTCCCAAGGCCATTCTCAAAGTTTGAGGAAGCTGTTCTAATAAAGCCAACAGAAGCAAGTGCTCCTGGTACATATACTGTCATACTATTCCTAGGTTACCTGCCCCAGGCAAGAGGAAACACAGTACAGAGACATGTGGCTTCCTGTGAGAGGCAGCAAGGCAGCGAGACTGAATTTCTCTCCCGTCCATCCCTGACCCAGCCCTCAAAAGGCTGAGGACTCCTGGAGGATTTTGATTTCTTCTCCAAAGTCTGAATCACTACAGACTTCCAGAGACTGAGGGCCACGCTGAAGGTCAGGAGAATCTCTTCAGGAAGAATGCAGGTGTAAAGAAAAGGAGTATCACAGGATGAAAGAAGGAAAGGAGCTGCTGTGGTTAGCAACAAGAAGTTGGAGAGGAAGTATGTTGTCTGTTATACTTCTGGGAGTGGGAGACTGACACCACTTTCACAGACTCATATTTCTCTGAGATGGAAGCTAACAGCCTCCTATGCCTACCTATGCCAAAGATTTTGCCTCAACTCTGAGTTCATCACAATCCCAGGTAAGTCTAACAGCCCCTCCAGGAGAGAAAGAGCCGTTATCTGTACCCACTTTATAGATATAACCCCTGGGGAACAGATTTGGGGAAAGGATTTTCCTAAGGTCACACAGAGTTAAGGAGAGATGGCAAGAAGAAAGAGGAAGGGGAAAGAGAAGAAGTCTTCATTATTGTCTCCCCACCTTGTGTTGAGCAGTATGGTCAGTGCTGTACAAATATTGTTTCATTTGATCCTTCCAGAAACCTTGAGAAAATGATGTTATTGTCCCCATTTTGCAGTTGAGGCAGACTGAGGGTGAGTGATGTCCCAGCTCATAACTTTAGAAGTGCATGAAGTCACACGTGAATTCAGGATTTCCTGACTCCAGACCCTGTACTCTGTTTACTGGACTACTAAGTTCCTGGGGTCCAAATCTCTTAGTCAAATGCACAGAGAATAGATTTAGACCTCAAAGAATCTGATATATTATTGCCTCTAATCCTCCTCCTTCTGTGGCTACAGGTCAGGAAGGTGTAGATAGGCACATTCAAGAATCTGGTAGGGGTCTAGAGACTAGTTCAATCTCTTTCTCTGAGGACCAACTCTGCTGACAAATGCTTTCAGAATCCAAGACATTTTATGTTCTTTGTTCTGAGCTCCCTTCCAGCTTGGATAGTCTTGGATGGCGTGAATCAACCTGTTTTTTTCTGGTGGGAAATACCATATTCTAGAAGCTTGGGAACTGGTCCCAGTCCCTCAAGCTATAAATAGGCAAACTGAATTCCAAATGTTTAACATGACTTGTCCAAAGTCACATGCAAAAAAAAGCCTGGGTCTCCCAGCTGCCAGTACAGCACTCTTCCTGAACTATTCAAAGTTTTTATCTAATCCAACCCCACAAAGGGAGAAAATCAGATCATTTCTAGAATACAATGAGATAAGAAGGAGATGTGATTCTCCCACAAGAGTCCAGGAGAGGGCCAAGATGGTGGCATAGAAGCAGAAATTACCAGAAACTCTTCTCCAGAACACTCCAAATGGCTTAAAATTAAGACTCCAATCTAATTCTACAGTGGCAGAACCCACAGAAAGACTTGAGTGAAATGCTTTTCCAACTCAAGACAACTTGGAAAATCCATGGGCAGAATTTGTTCCATTGGGACTGGAAGGGGCTACAATACAACCAGGCCTCTCAGTGCCATAATGTATGAGCTCCAGTCTTCCAGGAATAGCTCACCAAGAGCCCGAGTAACTGGGAGTACCTGCCTCCATGGCAGCAGGAACTGTTTCTAGACCTAGGGAGTAGTCAACCTTGATTAAGGACTAACTTGCACATAATACTATATTTTTATATTAGTACTCAGAGTATCAAATAATTTGCAAGTTCTGCTTTTCCCTCAAATTTTCAATATTTTATCTTTATAAGGTGAGTGGAATAAAGTCTGAGATTTCTTTAGTAGAATATTATAGATTAGAGAATAGTTAACTATGTGTCCCTCCTCCTTTGACAAAGCAACTTCTGGGATATTGCTGAAGAGTCAAATGACCCCACCTTATCTGTTGAAGTCCTGGGTCTGAAGAGATAATCTGGTTTTGGTTTGAATTTTATGCTCTTTTCCCTGGATTAGTTTGCTAGTCTAGATTGTAAGACCACATTCCTCATTAATGAGGGTGGGGGGAGTGGGAATCCAGTTAGGATAAATGTGATTCTTGGGCCTTTTGCTTTTGCCTCAATCTCTGTAATTGATTGTGGCCCATTCCTGGAGAAGCAAATAAAGCTTTCTTTTCATACCCTGAGAGATCTCTGAAATTTATTTAAGTGGCAATTGTCCCACACATAAGGTAAATTTTATTTTAATTTTATCTTTTCTTTAATCTAAGCACTCTTCCTCATTTAGGGATTTTTTTTGGCTTTCCAAAGTTATAGGGAAAATGTCAAAATAAGAAAAACTTAGGAAATATTATAGGTGAATTTAGAATAAAAATTCTTGTGAGAAATAATTTCACAACTCAAAATTTAAAGAAGAAACACATTTGCTAAATCTGAAGAAGTTTCATCTAGCTGAAGTCTGGAGTATCAGTTACTTTCAAAAGCTATTGTTCAAAACCACCTTGGTATGGCTACCATCACCCTTAATATCATGAAAGCAATTAAGAATATTTCTCTCCTAGGGGCAGCTAGGTGACGTAGGTGGCATAGTGGATAAAGCACTGGTCTTGGAGTCAGGAGTACCTGGGTTCAAATCTGGTCTCAGACACTTAATAATTACCTAGCTGTGTGGCCTTGGGCAAGCCACTTAACCCCATTTGCCTTGCAAAAAAAAAAACAAATAAAGAAAAAAAAGACTATTTCTGTCCTATTAAAGAGTTACAGAGTTCTACCACTAGCTTGTTGCATGCCTGCCGGCTACTCATAACTAATACCTGTCTCACATGAATGTTGAAGAGGGGAGGCCGGAGACAAAGATGACACATTTTCCATTTATTTTACAGAATGGAAAAGTTTAAATATCTTGTTAGTCGCTGGTTTACTCCCAATTCACAATTCTCCAAGGAGCAAATTAAACAAATGCCTTCAGGCTTGAAAATAGCAGATGTTCTAACACAATGCTCCAGGAAGTGCCAACACATAACAAAACATAAGGAACATAAGAAGATCGAGAGAGCCAACCCAGAAAATTAGGCCAAGGGTGTACCTGGGCAAGAGGAATGCTAGGCCATTCCCAGTCATGCAATGACATCTCTGTGACCCTCAACAATCTCTCTTTCATTAGCCCCCCACTCTCTACAATTGAAATCACAGTGTCCTGCTCCTTTAGCCATAATGCTACCAGCCATATTACCCTTTTCCCTTTTTTCCTTCTTATGTAAACTAAACTATTCCCTATGTTTTCAGAGTTTAGGAAATAAGGGTCCCTGTCCTAAAGAGTCGCATGATTCACTCTCCTTCAACCTTTATGAGAAGCTTCTGGAGATCTAGTTGCAAACTTGTTGTATAGGCTCAGAAGTCTAAGAGATCCCCTCTCTGAAGATCCCCTCCTAAGAGATCCCCTCTCTGAAGCCTTCAATTAGATGCACACATACATAAATTCCCTGGAAGCAGGTTCCCTCCCTAGCTCACTGCTTCTTTGGAGGACATTGGGTACCAAGTAAAAATGGCATCCTGACAGTGTGCCCTGGGCAAACCTCCTAAATTCCTAGAATTCTTGGCAGTTCTAAGATTAGAGATTGTAGAGGGATCTCTCTCTCTACTACCGACTACTTTTTTTTTGTCACCTTCTTTATTTGTAGATTCAAATGGAAGACCAAACAATTTTTGACAATTTCCTGACTCAAAAATCAAACCAAACAAGAAAAAAAAATGCTTCCATGAGAATTTCTTTATGCAAAAAAGAGAAAAGAAATTTACTAAAGAAAAAGCCATACATAGTATTTAGAGTATTAATAATATAATCTTAACATTAGAAGTATATTGGGCAACTAGGTGGTGCAGTGGATAGAGCACTTCCCTGGAATCAGGAGTACCTGAGTTCAAATCTGACCTCAGACACTTAATAATTACCTAGCTGTGTGGCCTTGGGCAAGCCACTTAACCCCATTGCCTTGCAAAAAAAAACTAAAGAAAAAATTAGAAAAATATATATACATACACAAATGTGTATAATCTATACATACATATGTTTATATGAATAATCTGGGAACCCCAATAAATATCAAGTACATTTTAGGCACACATGGAAAAAAATACATCTGCCCAAACTTTAAGAGTCCTGACTGACTCATTTTTGCCTTTCCATGCTGAAAAAAGCAAATTTTTATACAAAAGATATGTCACCAGTGACATATGAACCTAGCTTATATTACTGCTGCCTAGTTTTCCTGATGCTACTGCTCTATTACCCCTATCTCTCACATAAGAAAAGAATTTGGGGGTGGCTAGGTGGCACAGTGGATAGAGCAACAGCCCAGGGGTACCTGAGTTCAAATCCGACCTCAGACACTTAATAATTACCTTAACTGTGTGGCCTTGGGCAAGCCACTCAACCCCATTGCCTTGCAAATAAAAAAAAAAATGATAATATGAGACAAAAGACCTTTTTTAACTAAAAACTGTATAAACAGACAGAATAAGAAACACAACTAGAATTTATGAAGATTTATCTATACAAAATAGTCACTTTTTCTTATAAAGATACCATTTATTATCTCACAAAATATTTTCTTCATGAATAATTGTTTTAAAATTGCAATATTTTAAAACTGATAAACCCCACATTCGATTTTGATTAGGGGAAAAAAAAAACCTCTTAAAAAAATACCTTGGTATGTATTGAGCTGATTTTTAAAAATCCTCTAAAAATAATTTCAGGAGCTTGTAAACATTTCTTTCTATTAAAGCACAGTAGAACAAGTAATGCATATCAGCTGCATAATGAATCAGCACATGATTCACTAAGATCCATTTAGGGGGACCGCCCCGTGTCCGCGGCCTGGCGCTGGGAGCCTTTGGCCGCCTGCCTCCCGGCCCGCGCCCCTGGGATTCTGCCCCTTCCTCCTCCTCCCGCTCCGGGCCGGCCGCGGGGCGCCGCTGTCCGGCGACTCTGTCCAGCTCTCCTCCCGGGCCGCTCCCCAGTGCCGGAGCCGGCGCCGTGAGGAAGCACCTGCCCTACATCTGCCGGGGAGAGGTAGTGAGGGGCTTGGGCAGGGGCTCCAAGCAGCTGGGCATCCCCGCAGCTAACTTCCCTGAGCAAGTGGTGGCTAATATTCCATGTGATTTATCTCCTGGAATTTACTACGGTCGGGCCTCTGTAGGAAATGGAGATGTCCATAAAATGGTTTTAAGCATAGGATGGAACCCACACTACAAGAATACTAAAAAATCTATGGAAACTCACATGATACATACCTTCAAAGACGATTTCTATGGGGAAATGCATAGTATAGTCATCACTGGCTACATCAGACCAGAGAAAAACTTTTAGTTCACTTGATGCCTTTATTTCAGCAATTCAGAATGATATTGAAGAAGCTAAGAGACAATTGGATTTCCCAGAACATTTGAAACTCAAAGAAGATAATTTCTTCCATGTGCCAGAAAGCAAAAGTCATTTTATTTACATGCATTTTTCCCTTGTATTCCACTACTGTTTTATCATTGCTGCAGCCTTGTATTTGGTTACCATAAGAAAATTTTCTTAATAGCTGTGAATTAATTTATACAATACAAAGTAGTTGCGATTTTATGCTTAAATTAATGATGTTACATTAAACCCATCATGAAGTAATACCAAAAAGGTTCATTTAAAAATTAAGATTTTTTAATATATAGAACTATACAGAAGCTTCATGAAACACCACAATTAAAGCCGAAAGCATAATAGGATCTTCGAGTTTTTTTATGATGAAAATATATGTATATAAGTAAACACTAATTGTAAGTCATTTGCTGACAATAAGAGATTGTTCTAGTGGCTAGGGATACGGTATAATGTTTCTGATTTCCAGCTGATGCTTCTAGACCTAGATGCCACGGAGAAGTAAAATGTGTATTGTGTAAAGCCTTGGCAATCTAATACTCTGAAAGGAAGAAATGGTAGAATTTGTGTTTGAATGTGTAGTAAATATTTTGGTAAACTTGTGATTTTTTTTGAAACTTCATTTTATTTGAAATTATTTATTAAAAAAGAAATTTCTTATTAGGGTCAAATTAATGCATTGTTTTCCATTTTATATTTATTTTCATGCCCTGAATTTTTAGGGGTTTTGAATTTGGAAAAAAATTTCAGAACCATCCAGATCTTTCAAATTTCCACTTTTTTCCTGTTCTTTCATCATAAATGATAGTTTGTATTCGAAACTTTCAACCTTCTCTTGCTCCTTATAAACTTGTTTCTTTCTATTCATAATATTCTTTCGCATTTATGATTTTTATGTATAATTTGTGTAGTATACAGTCCTTTCTACTACCATTAACTCTGAATGAAAATAGATGTGCAAAGGTCATTGGATTCCACTTTAGAAAAGCAAAAATTTAAACCTCAAACCTCAGTTTTTAAAGTAACTCATTAAATGGGGAGATGGGGAAAAAGTCAGAAAAGCAGTTGGATAGAAAAAGTCAAAGTTAAGTTAATTTTTCCCAGAGGGAAACATTTGAAGGGCCAATTAAATTACAGAATATATTTTTAAAGTTATTTAATTTATTTTATTTGTAATTGTGTATGTTAAACGTGTAAGTCCTGCTGTAGTTGTGTAAATGCCAGTCTGACTGATACTTATAACTTGAAAAAAATTTTAGATGGTTTACAGGTTTAAAACTTAAGAAAAATATTATTACAAGTATTTTCTTTTAGGAAAATGTACTTGGAAATAGTTTGCTTTTGGCCCTCAAATAACAGATTAGTTCTAGTTTATAGATCAAAATAGAAAAGAGTTTAGAAGAGTTCTTAGCCATCCCTAAATCTCTTCCATTAACTTGTTTTAAAGGGAACTTCATTGTGTAGTGCCTTAAAAGATCAAACTGTTCAGGAGTAGACATTCTAAGAGTGTTAAAAAAAAAAAAAAGAAAAATTTCAGGCTGACTAAACAATGATATTCCTTGAGGAAAATTTGCTGTTTTGAAAAAGGGCAAAAACCTAAAGACTGGATGACTCACTTAAATTGTTTGTTTACTTTGTAAAGGACTTGTTTTGACCAAGCAGTTCATGGGATTGCTTTTTTCCCCATTTTAACATTTAACAACATTTAATCAGCAACCTCATAATTTGTCTAATGACAAAATATTAGTGACTTTGCAAATTAAAGATTAAAAGCAAATATTAAAAAACATGAATGCATGTTGTGCTTTTTATTATTGGAATAACTTGGAATGAACAGTACTCAAATCACTTCTTTTGCTGTTAAAGCATTTTGTCAACTAGTGTTTTGTTAGGTGTCAGCCATTTGATGTTTGAACTTTTAGGCATTATAAAACATTGACAATTTAATGTAGTATGAAAAATTGTTACTTGGAGGAGGGTTGATTTTGGATAATTTAATGTTTTTAGAAATTAAAATAAAACTTAATTCATTGTTAAAAAAAAAAAAAGATCCGTTTAGGGAAAGTTGCCATACCCAAAAAAGCAAAATCAATAGCCTTTTTTAAAAACCCTCAAATATTTATACTGTTCTGTACAGTTTACTAAAAGGTTTTCATATGAAATGATTGGAATACTTCTTTGAAAATGTCATTTTTAGGGCGGAGCCAAGATGCCCACAAGAAGGGATCCAGTCTTAGGAGCTCTCTAATAAAATTCATCAGCTAAGGACTCTAACTAAACTTTTGAGAGACAGAACCCACAAAGGGACCCAGTGAGGCAGTTCTCCTACTCAAGGTAACCTGGAAAAGAGCAGAAAGGCTCTGCTCCCCGGGGTCGGAGAGGCGGCCCGCCGGAGGGGTGGCCCACCAGAGCCAAAGAACCTCAGCCTCCCAGAGGCAGCCCCAGGGCACTGGGGGTCTCAGCTCACAGCAGCGGGGGAGTCTCCTGAGCTGCACCCCGAGGAACACCGGGCACAAAGTGGGGGAGCAGCAGGGGACCTCTGCCCGAGGGAGCACGTGGAGCCCAGCCCTCAGGGCACACAGCAAGCAGCAGCACCTTTCCCCAGCCCTGATCCAGGAAACAGAAGCAGACAGAGCTGGTAAGCAGGAGCCCCCAGGGCATGAGCCCATGTAGCTGAGGGAGGGGAGTGAAGAGAGACTGCCTAGCTCTGTCCTCTGCCCCTGAAACAGGACTCTGGAGCTCTGACCACATTCAGATCCTGACCACAGTCTAAGCCCCCCCATAGAACAGCAGCCCCCCCCCCACATCAGCCCCTTGGCAGAGGGGGGCGCTTATGGTCATTCACAGACCAGGAGGGAGGACAGAACCTCACACACTGAGACCCTTGTGGGAGTGTCCCAAAAGCTCAAGAAACACCCCAAACCAGGCCCAGGCTGGGAAAATGAGCAAGCAGAGAAACAAAAAGAAGACTATTGAGAAATATTTTGCAAATGAGCCCAAGAAGGACCAAAATACTCAGTCTGAAGATGACAAAGCACAAGCTCCTGCATCTAAAGACTCCAAGAAAAACAGAAATTGGGCTCAGGCTATGATAGAGCTCAAAAAAGCCTTTGAAAATCAAATGAGGGAGTTGGAAGAAAAACTGGGAAAAGAAAGGAGAGAGATGCAGGAAAAACATGAAAATGAAGTTCAGCAGCTTAGTCAAGGAAATCCAAAAAAATGCTGAAGAAAATAGCATGCTAAAAACCAGCTTAGGTCAAATGGATAAAACAGTTCAAAAAGTTATTGAGGAGAAGAATGCTTTAAAAAGCAAAATTGGCCAGATGGAAAAAGAGATAAGAAAACTCTCTGAGGAGAAGAAATCCTTCAGACAAAGAATAAAATTCAGGGAGATTGATGAATTTAACAGAAATCAGGAATCAATACTTCAAAACCAAAAAAATGAAAAATTAGAAGAAAATGTGAAATATCTCATTGAAAAAACAACTGATATGGAAAACAGACTTAGGAAAGATAATTTAAAAATTATTGGAATACTTGAAAGTCATGATCAGGAAAAGAGCCTTGACATCATTTTCAAAGAATTACTACAGGAAAATTGCCCTGATATTCTAGAAGCAGAGGGCAAAATAGAAATGGAGAGAATCCACCGATCCCCCCAAGAAAGAGATCCCAAAAAACCAACCCCTAGGAATATTATAGCCAAGTTCCAGAACTCCCAAGTCAAAGAGAAAATATTACAAGCAGCCAGAAGGACACAGTTCAAATATTGTGGAGCTGCAGTCAGAATCACACAGAACTTAGCAGCAGGTACATTGGAAGCTCGTAGGGCTTGGAATACAATATAACGGAAGGCAAGAGAGCTTAGAATGCAGCCAAGAATGAACTACCCAGCAAGGCTGAATGTCCTCTTCCAGGGAAAAAGATGGACTTTCAATGAACCAGGGGAATTTCAAAGGTTCCTTTTGGAATGGCCAGAGCTGAACAGAAGGTTTGATCTTCAGATACAGGACTCAAGTGAAGCATGGAGATTGGAGGAGAGGGGGGAAATATGAAGGACTTAATGAGGATGAACTGCATGTATTCCTGCATAGAAAAATGACACTGATAATACTCATATGAACCTTCTCAGTTAATAGAGCAGGTAGAGAGAGCTTTTATAGTTGAAGCACAGGAGAAAGCTGAATTCAAAGATAAAATATGGTGTAAAAATAGAGTCAATAGAAAAAAAGGGAAATGGAATGGGAGAAAGAAAAAGGAGAGGGGGAATAGTCCAAGATATTTCACATAAGATTTTTTTTTTATTACAATGAGCTATTGCAATGATATGGAAGGGGGGAGGCAAGGGGGAATGAGGGAAACTTTGCTCTCATCAGAGATGGCTAGGAGAGGAAACAGCAAATATACTCAATGGGGTATAGACATCTGGAGTAAGAAGGAGGGGGGAGCAGGGGGAAGGGGTGGGGATGTGAATAAAGGAGGAGAGGATGGACCATGGGGAGAGAGTGGCCAGATATAACACTTTTTCTTTCTTACTTCTTGCAAGGGGCTGGGAATGGAAGGCCTGCCCAGGACCACAGGGCCAGGTGGATTCTGGGCCTAAGGGGTGGTATGGGTGCTCAGGGCTTCTTGGCCCTGGGACCAGGGATCTGTCTGCTGCGCCACTCAGCTACCTTACAGCAGAGTCATAGTGAAAGGAGAGAGAAAATAGAGTACATGGTAGTGGAGAAATAAGAAAGGAGGGAGTTGCGATCAGCAATGGCAACAGTGGAAAAATATGGAAATAACTTTTGTGATGGACTTATCATGAAGAATGAGATCCACCCACGACAGAGTTGTTGGTGTTGGAACAAAGACTCAAGCACATTTTTTGTTATGATTATTTGGGGGAGGGTGCAGGGCAAGTAGGGCTGGATGGCCTGCCTGGGGCCACATAGCAGGGTGATCTTTGGGTGTCTGGGGCCGGATTTGGACCCAGGTGCTCCTGGCTCAAGGGCCAATGCTCTGTCTGTCACCCAGCCACCCCTACTATTATTACTATTTTATTTTATTTGGGGTCTTTTTTTTTCTTTCTTTTTTTTTTTTTGGTTTTTGCAGGGCAGTGGGGATCGGGTGGCTTGCATGTCACACGACTGGGTGATTGTTGGGTTTACGAGGCTGGATGTGGACTTGGGTGCTCGTGGCTCCAGGGCTGTTGCTTCATCCATTGCGCCACCTGGCCATACCTACAATTATTACTATTATTATTTTTTTATTTTAATTTTTTTCCTCTCCCCTTTACTTTTTTTTTTTTGCGCAAACAAGTCTATCTATATTCATGGGGGAGGAGGGGTATTTTGTTTACTTGTAAAGAATATTTTATTAATGTAAAAAAAAAATTTGTAAAAAATGAGATTAAAAAAATAAATTAAAAAGTTGCTAAAAAATGTTATTTTCAGTTCATGTGGCTTGGACATCTTGAAAGATTTATACATAAATGTATTAAAAACATTTGGGCGTTTTTTGCTAACCTCTTACAAATAAATTTTTTTTAAAAATATCATTTTAGAGACTTCACAGTTTAGCAAAGTACACATAATTTATACATTTTACAAAGCATTTTAGTTTAGAATATTGCCAAACAAAAATATTTACATAATTGAAAAGGACATAACTTGGTAAGTAATGAAAATGTATCTCATTAAAATGTTGTTTAGCACCCTCCCCCCATCAAACTTCCATTAATGAATTGTCTCAGTAGCAAACTTTGTTGATAACTGCTATATAGGAAGTTCAAACTGTCAAAAATTCATGTTCTGTTCAGGTACCAATGTTATATTAATTCCAATAGAGATTCCAGTTGGGCCAGGAGTTTGCTTGAAGTCTTATTTTCATTAGTTACTATCACCAGCATTTTGTAAATAAAATCTTTAGTCTTTATGTTGCAACTCCTAGTTTTAAGTTTCATTTTTGACCTTTTGAGTTTATAAAATTCTATAAAAAAAGAAAATACATTTAATTTTCAAGTAAGTCCATAAAATTTATCTTCTTTTTGGAAACTTTTGGGGAGTAGAGATCTTTTAAAGTTTTTAATTCTTCTATTAAAGTTTTATTTTGATTTTCCAGACATGTAACATATTCTTTTTTTCTTTCTATGGCATCTTTGAGCAGCTTCTCTAATTTTCATCAATGTTATTTCTCTTTTTTATCTGTGGATCATTTCTTTTGGTTGTCTGAGATATTATAGGGACTGGAGATGTCATCATTACAGTCTGTGGAAGGTTAGTATTTGCTGGTGCAGCACGCATCTGATAAGTCTGATGCAGTCTGTCCAACCACTTGTTTCTGGGGACAAGTATCTGCTGTCCATCAGATGTCTGTGCATACTAAAGAACTGGTTTTTGTTGAGTATTGCCTGCATTTGTCATTGTAATGCTTGCAGAAGCCTGTACTCCATCTGTGTTTGGACTGGCTAGCTGTCATGTTCCATGTGAGGCAATAGCAATGTGTTGTCCAATGCTAGTGTGGTAGATAGGAGTTGGGACAGACATAGATGTAACTACTGAAACTCCAGGGTTTTTCCTCCATCTCCCTTCCTATCTCTGGTTGTCTTCTGAAGAAAGATCATTCCCTTTTTTTTTTTTTTTTTTTTGGTAAGCTGGGTGTCCTGCTAAAATCCCCTAGCTTTCTGTGAAAAGCCTATGTCATCCAATGGATCCTGAGAATCTTCACTATGACCAGGATGATACCTGCACTTTCTGTACTTGTGGGGGATGGATTACTGAAGATGAAAGGGCAGTCTGGAGGACCCCCTGACTCTGTCCTCGTTCCCCAGAAAGATGTACAACTGTCATTGGTGCAGCAACTCTTAGTGACATCCATGCTTTACCTATTGAGTAATAGGAGAGATAGGAACACCCTGTACTGTTGTACCTGGTTGTGATGCTGTCTCTGAGCTGTTACTTTTGTAGGAAACTTCCATGATCCACTGAGGCCACTTGGGTTCCCTGGGTGGGAACGTCCCTACCCCAGAGAATCAAGTTCCAAGCTGCAGGCCCGGGCTGGCCGGCTCCTCCTCCTCACCCTTGCCTCCCTGGCAGCCTCCCTCTAGACAAGACCAGGCGGCATGGATGCTAGGGACCACTCCCCACAGCAGCATAGTCTACTCAGGCCTGAGGCTGGGGGAGCCAGGGGATTTCAGGCCTCTTCAAGAAATGATCTAAGACTTCAGCATCTACAAAATAAGTCCACTCTCATCTACATGATATAGCTATACCATAACCTTATTGAATGGCTTAGAGATCATTTGATTACTGGGGATTGACCCTGAAAGCAAAAGGAAGTTTGGGGGTTTTTTTTAAGGCAAATTATTTGTGAATTGTCAGTCATATTAAAACCAGTTATTATTTCAAACCGAAATGATACTTTTTTTTAAAGACAAAAAATATAATTGAGAGAACAAAAAAAAAACCCAGTTTTCAGTATCATAAATGAATTAGGGCTTTGTAAAGATCTGTTGATCATCCTGTAAGTGTAAATCTAAACTAAAGAACCCAAAGGGTTTGCTCCAGGTGACTGTACCATGTACTGCTGGTCAGATTCACTAGCCTCAGCGATCCCTTCTTTTGTTTTTTTGTTTTTGTTTTTGTTTTTACAGCTAGGTAATAATAAGTGTCTGAGATCAGATTTGATCTCAGGTCCCCCTGACTCCAGGGCCAGTGCTCTATCCACTGCACCACCTAGCAGCCCCCAGGAATCCCTTCTTGTTCTTTCCCTACCACATAGTCTCTTACATATGTTTCTAATTTCCTCTAGTTTTCTCTCCCTCTAGCCACCACTAAATCCCAGAGGAACGAGTTGGATAAGACCCAAGATTTCTTCAGTAGAATATTACAGACTAGAAATAGTTGAACTATGTGTTATGTCTCTTCTGCCCCTCCTCCCCTGACAAGCAACTTCTGGGGTATCATGACCAAAATGTAGAGTCAACTGACCCCTGTCTTATTTGTTAAAGTCTGGATTCCAGGGTAATCCTGTCTCTGTTTGAATTATATGCTTTTTTCCTTTAGATTAGTTTATGTGTTTAGACAACATTCCTCACTAATGAGGATGGGTTAGTGACAGGGGATTGCATTGGGATATGTGACCCTTAGGGTCTTTTGTCTCTTTGCCTCATTCTCCATCTTTAAGTCTGAGTGCCCTACTTCTAGAGAATCAAATAAAGCTTTTTCCTCTTCATACCTTGAGAAATCTCCAGAATTTATGTAAGTGATTACATTCATCCCACACAGGAAGGAATTTGTACTTCAGATTTCTTTTGTGTCCACTCTAGGGGTGTGGAAAGGGTGAGAAGCATCTGGGAGGGAGAAATGAGGGAGGGAGGCACAGGTTATCAGGGAACAAGGAAGAGGAGAATGGAAGGGAAAGACTGGGCAAGGGGATGAGGAGGAAGGGAGTGAGAAAAGAGTCTATGGGAATTAGGGAATGGAGGTTACAGCAGTCCCTCCTCCGTCTCCTAGAATGTGTGCTCCTTTTTGGGGGGAGGGGATGAGGGTAGGGAGACAGAGGGCAGGCAGTCTCTGTCTAACTTTCCCAGGACCAGATTCCTGCTGGATACAGAGGCTACTCTTTCCATCTCTATGGAACTCCATCTGGCCTTCACTTGCTCCAGAATGCCATCCCTTTCTGCTCTTTGAGCAAGATATTTAAAGATTCCAAAGGGCAACTAATTGCCAGTTAACTAGGCAAATATGTAGGCAGGCAAAATGAAGTCCTCTCAAGAATGAATAATTCTTCCCAGCACAGAAAGTAGTGAAAACTGTAAAATATGCATGTGATAAGAATGAATTTGTGAAGGAGTACACAAGCTGTTGATAATTGAAAACTTTAAAATATGCCCAACTTCTTTAGTCCAGTGAGAGGATGAGTGAAAGGGTATCAAGGTGGTACCAAGTCTGGAGTCAGGAAGCAGTCTCTGATGCCATGGTGTTATTTGAGAATGAAGGACAAACATCAGGCTCAGATATTCACTCACTATGAGACCCTGGAGAAATCATTTTACATTGCTTGCCTCAGTTCTAATACCTGTACCTACAGTGTATAGGATTATATGAACATATGTTTGCATATTTATCTGTGTCTGTATTTGTGCATATGTCTGTGTTAGCTTTATATGTATAAAGCTAACATGCTGTTATCAGTGGCTCATCATTATAAATACTTAGTCCAAACTGATTAAAATGGCTTTTATTAATAATCCTTACAAAGGACCACCTCTCTTAAAAAAAAAGGAAGCCCCAAATTACAACAATGCTGGGTCTTATATGCAGTTTGAAAGGTTTGTTCCTCCCCCTTGTGCCAATCATTGACCAGAGTCATAATCTAATTAATACATTCATCCTCATGTTTCCTCACCCTGCTCATGATACTAATTATCACAGAGGAGTGAACAGTGATATGCATGAACCTCTCTGGAGCAGAAGAGAATTCCTCCTTGAGGAGAAGAACTCAGACCCTTTGTCAACTCCTAACTCCTTGCAAAGTTATTTCATTAATCACCTTTCTTTTTGTTTAACTCTCCCCTCCCAGTAAACAGACTGGCATCTTTTGGCTTACACAAAGACCAGACATCCTGGCTTTTGTGATGTATTGTCCTCACAGATATCTGTGAGATTCTGGCAATATCTTCTTTCAGTCTTGAAAACAAAACCAACTGAACCAAACCAACCAACCAACCAACACTATTCATTCTCACACAATCCAAAGTTATAACTAAATAACAAAGAAAACTTAGCTGGCTACAATGATATCTATAGGCCAAGTATAAAGCACAATGGAGCTATAATGCACAACCCTTGCTATAGAACAAATATAATCAAAAGATCAAATAATATACATAAGTTGCAAGGAAATTAAGGTTAAGTGAATTGGCCATGGTCACACAGCTGGTGTCAGTTGTCTGATTCAAACTTTGGTCCTCCTGACTCCAAGGCCAGTGCTCCATCCATTATGCCACCTGTTATAGGCACTGCGCTAATTCCTGGGACTCAGAGACAATGAAATGATCCCTGACCTATAGGAGCAATTTGAACCCTTATCTATTCTTTTTTCTTCTTGTTGTTGTTTTGTCACTTAGTCACATCTGTCTCTTTGTGATCCCATTTGAGATTTGCTTTGTAAATATATTGAAGTGGTTTGTCATTTCCTTATCCAGTTCCTTTTACAGATGAGGAAACTGGGGCAATCAGGGTTAAGTGACTAGCCCAGGATCACACAATTTGTATGTATCTGAGACTACATTTGAACTCAGGTCTTTTGACTTTAGGGCAGACACTCTATTTACTATGCCACCTCACTGCCATAGGCATGTACTAATCTTTCAAGATAAAGGCCCACTTCCTCAAGGCAAAGTGATTAACAGATAGTGGAAATCTTATTACCTCCTATTGGATAATTATCCTCCTTCATCTCAATGTCATAACATATATATTTGGCATATATCATTTTTCTCTGCCTGTCTTATCACTCCTTTTAGACTATAAACTCCAGGAAGGCAGGAATCCCATCTTAGTAATCAATGACTAGTTAATCCTTGTGTTCTTCCTCTTTCCCTTCCTCTTTCCTTCCCTCCCTCCTTTTCCTTCCTTATATCCTTCCCTCCTTTCCTTTTTGATTCATTAAGGAGAATTTCTAGTGCTTTCTAGAAAAACATATGTCTAAGCAAGTGAGTGGGAAATTAAATGTGCAGTTTAATAAGGGTGTGGCTATCCCAGGTCTGACAAACAGTCTGCCAACTGTTCATTCAGATGCTGGAGGGAATTCAGGAGGAACTGCTGACTCTAAGTCCATTCCAAAGACTTTCCTGATGTCGTCTTTCCTTTTATCTCAAACTCTTCTCCCTGTGGAAGTCAGACTAGGAGAAGAGAAAATGAGAAAGTCCAGCAGGGTACCTATGCTGAGGTCTCCTCTCTTCAAGAAAAGATACTTAAGTTAATTGATAGTAATGGGTAAGAAAGCATTCAAGGATCATAGGATCACAGACCTAGGGATGGATCACAGATACTCCAAATCCCTCTATTGACAGATTAAGAAGCCAAGTCCCATGCAATTTTGGTGAATTATTCAAGGTCACAATGCTTATAGCCCCAGAGGTGGGGCTTGAATCCAGAATCTTTGACTCCAGAGTCAAGACTCTTTCTCCTATATGACACTATCCTGTGGGGAGAAAGAAGCCTTGATCTATTATAATTGAGTAGATTGAATATGTCCACTTGACCTTTGGTAAGCTCTCATGTGCAAGGAAAATCAAAACAGCATGGTATCATGGGAAGATTGGCTGGGTTTGTACCCAAACAAACTGGATTTGAATCCCAGCTCTGCTACTGACTTTGGTTCTCAGTTTGCTCATCTGTAAAAGGAGGGGATTGGAGTAGATGATCTCTGAGTTCCCTTACAACTTGAGAATTATAATCTTGTCACATTAGTAATTTTTTTTATCAGGATCGGAAGCTCATTGTTATTTGTTCTTCATTCTCAACAAAGACCATGACATCAGGGAGGTGATGACTGGAAATGCAAGTGATTTGGATTTGAGTGAGGTGGGTGCTGTGCTAAGTCACCAAGCTTCACTTTCTCCTCGGGATCCATCTGGATCCATTGGTCAAATATACATCAGGATGACTAGGGATGGCCCTGGATATGAGACAATCCGGGTTAACTTACTTGCCCAAGGTGACACAGCTAATAAGTGATAAGTGTCTGAAAGTACATTTGAACTCATGTCCTCCTAACTCCAGGGTTTGTACTGTATCACCGAGCTGCATCTTGCATCATAAGCACTTGATCAGCCTCATCTACTCAGTTGGTGCTTCCCTTAGCTCCCTCTTCACCTTCACCTTCATCTCCTTGAAGCAAACTTCTATGCTATGGTCTAGCACCATCCTGCCAGATCTTCTGGCTGCAAGTTCAGTGATCTCTCTAATCATGAAAGCCTTCCCCAAAGCACAAAATCACAAAATACAACATCCCAACCAACTCATACCTTCCTGAGGATTCTTGCCATTTACAAGTAGAGGGATGGGTCAAAGTAGGTCAGGGTCGGGGCAGGGTGGGTCAGGGTTGGGGCATGTGGGTACACAGGCTATTGTAACAGCCATGACACAAATCATCTCCAAGTAAACCGCCACCTGGACAGTCTCAGGAGCTGGCAAGCCGCCCTTAGAGATAAAGGTGTGCTGGAGTCTTTGGGAGCTGGACATTCTGCCCCACTGACCAAGGGCACTAGACACAGCTGTGCCTTATCATCTCCTCCCTAACTTACCCCCCCTATCCTGTAATGCAAGACACTGCAAGTACACACCGCTTGTAACCCCCCAATTACCTCATTATTCTTTGTTCTACCCCGGAAGACATAACAGTATATATGTCATAGCTAAGCAATAATAAAATTGAGCTGGAGGCAGTGGCTTGACTCCTTATTCTCAGCTCACCTCCTGGAGGGAGGTCACCACTGTGGGCCCCAAGGAAGCAAGCCCCAACAGGGGCAGGATGGGATAAGGGTGGGGCAGAGCAGGGGAGTAAAGAAGAATCTGGGCTGTCCTTTTCCAGTTCCATCAGCTCCTCAGTAGGCAGGTGCTACTACTACAATAAGAACAAGCATGTAGAAAAATAGAAAATGTGTGTGGGAAGTCTTGAAGGGGAGTTACTATGGGAACCAAAAGTGATGAAATAATAAACAGATCAAAAATATGCCTTTTTGTTTGAAAATATGAAAATTCGTGTATTAAATTAAACATCATTGAGCTACAAGGAGAGTACCCCTTGTCTGAGTTCACAAGCTAGATGCTCTGCTTAGGGCATGGAGGAGGCTAGGGTTGTTGGCCAAGGGAATGAGTAGTTTTGGAAAAAAAAATCAGGGTGCTTGGAATTCTGAGCTTTCATATCTCCAGGGTTGCTAACCCTGTATATATACATATATATATATATATATATATATATATATATATATATATATGTAATATTTGTTTCATAAGCCTGCAAAGGTCATAGGTTAAGATTTTATTTTTCTGAGGGAAAGAGAGAAAGGAAAACAGCCATAAGACATGGCTGGGTTTAAACTCTAATGAATGAGTCTGGCTTGGAGGATATTATAGGCCAAACTTTTAGTACCTTGCCCACTTCCTGTGAGGTAGAGTCAGGGAAAAGGGGCTAAAAGGGCACCTTACCCCCCTCTATGAGACTGGAGTCAAGTACCCACTGTGGAAGACTGACATGCAGGAAACTGGAGGAGGGATGAGGAGGCAAATTTACATTTAACAACCAAGTTACATTGAACAACTAGGCCCATGCTGCTGTGTGAGCTCCCAGAAAACATCAGACAGGCATAGCCTATATTTTCCTAATATCAAAAACAACACAAATATTTCTCCTTCAATAGGGTGGCCAGAGTGGGCTGGAAGCTTGCCCCAATTGAGCTGGAAGCTTGCCCCAATTGAGCTGGGGCCCTACCAGTGTGTGGTGTGGCTGTGGTTTCTGTGATTTCCTCTGACTGCTCTGAAGCACCGCCACCCTCTCCATGCCCCCAGGGTCCTTCCCCTTGAATTTTGTGATGGTGGAGAGGGAGAAGACCAGAGACTGGTGGAGGAAGGTAGAGACCTTTCAGAAGAGTTAGCTATTGTGTACAAGGGAGTGAAGGAGAAGTGAGACTATGGAGTCTGGTCACCAGATACAAAGGAAGCATTCCCTTCGCAGTTTTGACTTCACTCTTCACTAAAGAGTTTATCAACAAATCTTTCCAAAGTCCTAGTTCCTTCATGCTTTCTATGTTTGCGTTGTGCTTTTTAAAAATTTTCTCATTTGTATTTTAAGATATTTCTGTCTTTAAAGAACAAGTCATATTTCCGTTTGCAATAATAACTGATTTAGGGGCGGAGCCAAGATGACTACATGAAGGCATCAAGTCTTAGGAGCTCTCTGATAAAAACTCATAAACTAAGGACTCTAACTAAACTTTCGAGAGACAGAACCCACAAAGGGACCAGTGAGGCAGTTCTCCTACTCAAGGTAACCTGGAAAAGAGCAGAAAGGATCTGCTCCCCAGGCCGGAGGGGTGGCCCACCAGAGGGGTGGCCCACCAGAGCCAAAGAACTTCAGCCTCCCGGAGGCAGCCCCAGGACACTGGGAGCCTCAGCTCACAGCAGCAGGGGAGTCTCCTAAGCTGCACCCCGGGGAGCACCAGCACAAAGTGGGGGAACAGCAGGGTACCTCTGCCAGAGCAAGCACATGGAGCCCAGCCCTCAGGACACATAGCCAGCAGCCTGGTCTTTTGGCAGCCTAGACCCAGAAACAGAAGCAGGTGGAGCCAGTAAGCAGGAGCCCCCAGGGCATGAGCCCATTGAGCTGAGGGAGGGGAGTGAAGAGAGAGAGAGAGACTGCAGAGCTCTGTCCTCTGCCCCTGGAACAGGACTCTGGAGCTCTGACCACATTCAGATCCTGATCCCAGTCTAGGCCCCCCCATAGAACAGCAAGCCCCCCCCCACCTCAGCCCCATGGCAGAGGGGGGGCGCTTATGGTCATTCACAGACTGGAGGGAGGACAGAACCTCACACACTGAGACCCTTGTGGGAGTGTCCCAAAAGCTCAGGAAGCACCCCAAAAAAACAGGCTTAGGCTGGGACAATGAACAAACAAAGAAACAAGAGGAAGACCATTGAGAAATATTTTGCAAATGAGCCCAAGAAGGATCAAAATACTCAATCTGAAGATGACGAAGCACAAGCTCCTGCATCTAAAGACTCCAAGAAAAACAGAAATTGGGCTCAGGCTATGATAGAGCTCAAAAAAGACTGAAAATCAAATGAGGGAGTTAGAAGAAAAACTGGGAAAAGAAAGAAGAGAGATGCAGGAAAAACATGAAAATGAAGTCAGCAGCTTAGTCAAGGAAATCCAAAAAAATGCTGAAGAAAATAGCATGCTAAAAACCAGCTTAGGTCAAATGGATAAAACAGTTCAAAAAGTTATTGAGGAGAAGAATGCTTTAAAAAGCAAAATTGACCAGATGGAAAAAGAGATAAGAAAACTCTCTGAGGAGAATAAATCCTTCAGACAAAGAATAGAATTCAGGGAGATTGATGAATTTAACAGAAATCAGGAATCAATACTTCAAAACCAAAAACAAATGAAAAATTAGAAGAAAATGTGAAATATCTCATTGAAAAAACAACTGATATGGAAAACAGACTTAGGAAAGATAATTTAAAAATTATTGGAATACCTGAAAGTCATGATCAGAAAAAGAGCCTTGACATCATTTTCAAAGAATTACTACAGGAAAATTGCCCTGATATTCTAGAAGTATAGGGCAAAATAGAAATGGAGAGAATCCACCGATCCCCCTGAGAAAGAGATCCCAAAAACCAACATCCAGGAATATTATAGCCAAGTTCCAGAACTCCCAAGTCAAACAGAAACTATTACAAGCATCCATAAGGACACAGTTCAAATATTGTGGAGCTGTAGTCAGAATCACACAGAACTTAGCAGCAGGTACATTGGAAGCTCGTAGGGCTTGGAATACAATATACCGGAAGGCAAAAGAGCTTAGAATGCAGCCAAGAATGAACTACCCAGCAAGACTGAATGTCCTCTTCCAGGGAAAAAGATGGACTTTCAATGAACCAGGGGAATTTCAAAGGTTCCTTTTGGAATGGCCAGAGCTGAACAGAAGGTTTGATCTTCAGATACAGGACTCAGGTGAAGCATGGAGATTGGAGGAGAGGGGGGAAATATGAGGGACTTAATGAGGATGAACTGCATGTATAGAAAAATGATACTGATAATATTCATAGGAACCATCTCAGTTAATAGAGCAGGTAGAGGGAGCTTTTATAGTTGAAGCACAGGAGAAAGCTGAATTTGAAGATAAAATATGGTGTAAAAATGGAGTCAATAAGAAAAAAAGGGAAATGGAATGGGAGAAAGAAAAAGGAGAGGGGGAATGGTCCAAGCTATTTCACATAATAAGATTTTTTTTTTATTACAATGAGCTATTGCAATGATATGGAAGGGGGGAGGCAAGGGGGAATAAGGGAACCTTTGCTCTCATCAGAGATGGCTAGGAGAGGAAACAGCAAATATACTCAATGGGGTATAGACAACTGGAGTAAGAAGGAGGGGGGAGCAGGGGGAAGAGGTGGGGATGTGAATAAAGGAGGAGAGGATGGACCATGGGGGGACAGTGGTCAGATATAACACATTTTCTTTTTTTACTTCTTGCAAGGGGCTGGGATTGGATGGCCTGCTCAGGACCATAGGGCCAGGTGGATTCTGGGCCTAAGGGGTGGTATGGGGGCTCAGGGCTTCTTGGCCCCAGGACCAGGGATCTGTCTGCTGCGCCACTCAGCAACCCTACATCAGAATCATAGTGAAAGCAGAGAGAAAATATAGTACATGGTAGCGGAGAAATAAGAAAGGAGGGAGTTGCGATCAGCAATAGCAACGTTGGAAAAATATGGAAGTAACTTTTGTGATGGACTTATCATAAAGAATGTGATCCACTCACGACAGAGTTGATGGTGTTGGAACAACGACTGAAACACATTTTTTGTTATTATTACTTGGGGGAGGGTGCAGGGCAAGTGGGGCTGGGTAGCCTGCCTGGGGCCACATAGCAGGGTGATCATTGGGTGTCTGGGGCCAGATTTGGACCCAGGTGCTCCTGGCTCAAGGGCCAATGCTCTGTCTGCCACCCAGCCACCCTTACTATTATTACTATTTTATTTTATTTTGGGTCTTTTTTTTTCTTCTTTTAGGTTTTTTCAGGGCAGTGGGGATCAGGTGGCTTACATGTCACATGGCTGGGTGATTATTGGGTTTACGAGGCTGGATATGGACTCGGGTGCTCGTGGCTCCAGGGCTGTTGCTTCATCCATTGCACCACCTGGCCATACCTACAATTATTACTATTATTTTTTTAATTTTAATTTTTTTTCTCCCCCCTTTACTTTTTTGCCCAAGCAAGTCTATCTATATTCATGGGGGGAGGGGTATTTTGTTTACTTGTAAACAAGTATATTTTATTAATGTACACATTTGTTTAAAACATTAAAAAACATTTGTACAAAATGAGTATAAAAAATAAATTTAAAAAAATAACTGATTTAAATATATCAACAATTCACAAATAATGTATCTTAGAAAACATCATTCTTTTGCCTTCAGGATCAATCCTTTGTATTCAAAGGCACTCCTAAACTGTTAATGAGTGTGAATCTCTGCACAGCTGTTTGGTAAATTGTGTAGGTAGAGGTGTGCCTTATTTTGTTAGATGATGAGAATGTAGGCAAATTGGCTTGAAGAAAGCTGCACAATATTTTCTTATGTGAGAAATAGATATATAGAGAGTAATAGCTTCAGAAAAATAAGTGTCATCAATGACTCATCATAAATATTTTGTCTAAATATGTGGCTTTTATTGATACATCTCTTAAGGAAAGAAGGCCCCGAATCATGGCAATACTGAGTCATATATGCAGTTTGAAAGGCTTGTTCCTCCCCTGTCATACCAGTCAATGGCCAGGGTCACAATCTGATGAGCACAGAGGAGTGAACAGTAACCTCCTTGAGCAAGTGCAAAGTATATTTGTCAACCCCTAACTCCTTGCAAAGTTATTCCATTAATCACCTTTCTTTTTATCTACCTCTCCCCTCCCAGTGAAAAAACTGGCATCTTTGGCTTACACAAAGACTAGACATCCTGGTTTTTGTGATGGGTTATCCTAACAGACATCTGTGAGATTCTGGCAATATCCTCTTTCAGTCTTGTGGAAACAAAACACTTGATGCTTTCCCCACGCAAGGAAGCACTAAAACAATCTAGATTGCTAAGTTACTGCGGTATGACTGGTAATTGCTTTTTTCAGGGTGAAAAATGATAGAACAAGTAATTCAAGATTCTTAAGGGTTTTGCATTTTTTTCTATGTGTGCCTAAATATTTACTTAATATTGATTGTTGTTCCAAGATTATTCATAGTTTATGTTAATATATTTTATTATATTTATATATTATTAGTGCTTGTTAACTATAATTTTCTTTAGGTTAAAAGTAAAATAACATAAAGTTAGTTTTATTCATGAAGTTTCATTCTTTAGGATCTTATGGAACACATGGGTAGATGGTATCATTAAAAATACCAACCAAGAGCTTAATGAGGAAACAATATTTATAGAAATCTCACAAAGTATGACTAAAGCTACATAAAGGTGTTATTGATTGCTTTATGATTCTCTTAACCTATCCATCAGATCTGTTTGTTCTATGTCAGAACTGACAAAAATTCAATTAACACAAGGGCTACTGTAACCTCTTCTGACTTGATATTGCATGTTGTTATCAGATATAATATGGACATATAATACTGTAGGATTTCTCTCCAAAATATCATAAGTAGAGGCAGCTAGGTGGTGCAGTGGATAGAGCACGGGCCCTGCAGTCAGGAGTACCTGAGTTCAAATCCAGCCTCAGACACTTAATTACCTAGCTGTGTGGCCTTGGGCAAGCCACTTAACCCCATTGCTTTGCAAAAACTAAATATTAATATTAATAATAATAGTAAACAAAATATTATAAGTATAAGAATTTATTCAGTCTGTTATAGAGATAACCAGACCAGTTTCCTGATTGTTCACACAACTTTGAAAGCCCTAACTTGCAGATGCAATTAGAGGGGGACTAGGGTCTTTCACACAGACAGAGCCAGTCTTCAGTTTTATGACTAAAGAAACATATATAACTTGAGGAGGTCAGAGGCTAACATTCAGACTTGTAAATCCCTAGTAGGGGCTGACAAAATTAATTTTTGATCAAAAGTATAGAATTACATAGTATCAGACTTAGACATTTCCCCATTTTGATCAAAGAAATTCTAACCATAGCAATAAAATAAAGATTTAGGGAGATTGGATAGAGAATGACGCATCCTTGGGAACTTGTTTGGTCAAGAGATATGAGTAGGCATTGTCAGGTCCATAACAGTACATAAGGTAGGTAATACAATTACAATGTCAAAAGAAAAATTACAGTGAACAAAAGGGGGCTTCATCTCACTCAGTTTAAGCCATACTGTGGTCCTATCAAATTTTGGAGGCATTTGAGACATATCAGAAAAATGTCATTGAAAAATTCAGCAAAAAAGACAGAAATATGTGTATATGCTAGAGGTAATTGTTTACTTAAAAATTATGTAAACTGAGACATGTAGAGTTTTTCCCCCTCTGTATTTGTAGCATATTTAAGAGGCTCATTTGGAGATGAACAATCTTTCTTCTTTATACTGGTACCAAGGAGCCACCCCAGGTTCTGCTGAGCTCTGGTCTCATGAACTGGCACAGTAGTCAGATACTTGGTTTGAATGCAAAGGGCATCTAGGTTCAGGTTCTGATTCTGGCCCTTCCCATCAGTGTGACAATGGACAATTTATTATGAAAATTTCATTCTATCTGACTCCAGGCCTCTCTCTCCTACACCCTACCCTAGCTTTCCCAGGTTCCTGCTTTTTAAAATTACAGACTGATCAGGCTATCTCTTTTAGAGATTAAATCACAGGATCTGAGGTCTAGAGATCAAAGAGGATCTTAGAGGCCTTCAGGTCCAATCTCCTCATTTTACAGATGGAGAAAATGAAACCAAGAAAGTTAAGTGACTTGTCCAAGGTCACCCAGTTAGTAAATTCCTGAGACAGGATTCTATCTTGAATCTTGTAGTTCTTATTCCTATATTTTGTCCAGTATAGCATGTTGTTGTACAACCCCTGCATTTTACAGAGGGAAACTGAGGCCCCAAGAGAAGAAATGGCTAAACCAAGTTTATTTAGCCAGTGAGTGATAAGGTCAAGATTAGGATCCAGTTTTTCCTGATAATCTGGACCATGCTCTCTCCTTTGTTCTTATTATCTCCTTTTCTTCCCCAAGATATTCAGCTTCATCATTTCTTCTCTTACTTTATGCTCAGATGAACTGAAATGAATGAAGGGATAGTATGAGGTGGATGATGACTGCTGCCACCCTTGCGATCCAGGAAAAATCATCACGCATTTATTATATCCCAACTGAGTGTCAAGTGGACAGTGAGGTGGTATATATGGTAAATAAACCCGGGTCTGGAATAAAGTCTGAGAATTTCTTCCTACAGAACAGATCACTCTCTTACTCTGGTAAGTGTTTGTTTGTTCCAGTTTCTCTTTCTTCCTTCATGTTCCCAATTGGCTTCCAAAACCCACAGAATCTCAGAGTTTAGAGTGAGCATGGGGGGGGGGGGCAGGTAGCCCAGTCTCTTTAACAACATAGAAATTTCTTGTTGAATACTAACTGCCTTATATTCTTGTTCTTGGACAGGATGAATTTATTCAGCCTGTAGCATTTTATGGTGTT
Source organism: Macrotis lagotis (assembly GCF_037893015.1). NCBI lineage: Eukaryota > Metazoa > Chordata > Mammalia > Peramelemorphia > Peramelidae > Macrotis > Macrotis lagotis. The sequence goes on from NC_133658.1 coordinate 895,298,992, forward strand.
TCTTTTGCTTGCAGATTCTAGAATTAAACTTCAATGGGTTTGATGCAGGACTATATGAATAGGAAGGAGACAATTGGGTGATCTTGGAGGTAAAAGAGGGAAAAGGCAAAAGTACCCCCACATATACACACATCTAAAATTTCTTCTGTCTTCTCCAATGTTTTCAGAATCAAGTGGGGCACAGGACACAGTCAGCAAATATTGATGTTGGAGGTACTTGTCAACTTTTTCTAGAACACATTCAACTCATCATAATCCCCTATTCCTGTCATGTGCTTTTACCATCACTTGGCACTTGAAGTCATCCTCAATTCTTCTTTCTCCCACATCCTCTCAGCCCCATAGCCAACAAATCAGTTGCCAGATCCTGCCTATTTTATCTCTACATTGTTTCACCTTCATATTGATCACAAATTGATGACTTTCATCTTCTCATTGATGACAAAGTGATCTCACACAGTCTTTCCTAGTTCAGTCCATTCTTAGTTTTCAACTAGCCAAGAATCTCTGAATTGGTCTCCCTATTTCCAGTTTCTCTTTACTCCAATCTCCTCATAGTTGTCAATTTTATTTATTTTTAATTTAAAAAAAGATTTTAATATTTTATTTTTCTTCAATTAAACAAATTTTTAACATTCATTTTTATAGTTTTGAGTTTCAGATTCTCTTCCCACTCATATCAATAAGGAAGTCATTTGATTTATACATATGTAGTTATACAGAGCATATTTCCATGTTGTAAAAAACTAGCCCCCCCAATTTTTTTTGGCAAGGCAATGGGGTTAAGTGGCTTGCCCAAGGCCACACAGTTAGGAAATTAAGTGTCTGAGGCTGGATTTGAACTCAGGTACTCCTGACTCCAAGGCCAGTACTCTATCCACTGTGCCACCTAGCCGCCCCACCAAAAAAATTTTTTAAAAGGAAAAGAAAAGAAAGTAGAGTTGTCTTGGATCATTGTAGAGCCAAATATGTCATTATACTCTTAACTGATCACCTTACAATATCACTGTTACTGTGTACAATGTTCTCCTGGTTCTGCTCATTTCATTTGCATCAGTTCATTTAAGTCTTTCTAATTATTTCTGATGGTATTATGTACACAATTTGTTATAATAATATCACAACTTGTTCAAGCATTTTCCAATCAATGAATATCCCCCCATTTTCTGATTCTTATCCACAAGAGAAGAGCTACTATAAATATTTCTGTACATACAGACCCCTTTTCTTTTTTAGTAGTTGCATTTAGCCATTTGCACACAGTTTCAGATTCATGTACCATATGATTGAATCAGTTCACAATTCTACCAACAATGCACTAGTGTCTCAATTTCCCCACATCCTCTCCAAGATTTGTCATTTTCCTTTTCTGTCCCATTAGCCAGTCTAATAGGTGGAGGGCAGTACCTCAAAACTGTTTTAATTTGCATTCAAACAACAGTGATTTAAAGTATTTTTATACCATTATAGATAGTTTTAATTACTTCATCTATTGTGAAGTTCATATCTTTTATTCATTTAACAACTGGGGGACAGTTCATATTTCTAATAATTGGACTCAGTTTTCAATGTATTTGAGAAATAAGGCCTTTTTCAGAGAAACTTGTATTAAAAATATTTTTATAGCTACAACTACTATTTTTCCTTCATCCTATTTTCCCTCTGTTTATTCTCATCCTGCCCCTTCTCAAAAGTGTTTTGTTTCAATCACCTTTCTCAATCCACCTTCTATTGTATCAGCATCATGCTTCTCCTATTTTTTCCTTCCCCTCCTACTTTCCTGTAGGGTATGATAGATGTTTATATCCAATTCTGTATATGCATCTGTATGGGTGTGTGTGTGTGTGTGTGTTTATATATATTATTCTCTCTCTTAGCCAATTCCCATGAGAGTAATGTTCAAGCATTCTCTAACTACCCCTCCTTCCTCTCCACTATAAAAACTCTTTTTTGTCTCTTTTATGTGAGACAATTCACACCTACCTCTTTCTTCCTAGCTCTCCCAGATTATTCCTCTTTCTCATCCCTTAATTTTATTTTTTTAATCATCCTATTGTATTCAACTCAGACCTGTGCACTCTGCCTATTTATATACATGTTCTGAATGCCCTAATATAGAGAAAGTTCATCTAAGTTACAAGTATCATCTTCCTATGTAGGAATGTAAACAGTTTAACTTTATTTAATCCCTTATCACTTTCCTTTCCTGTTTGCCTTTTTATATTTCTCTTGACTCTTGTATTAGAAAGATAATTTTTCTATTCAGTTCTGATTTTTTTCATCAGGAATGCTGGAAAACCCCATATTTCATATTTTCCATCTGAATAATTATATTCAGGTTTTTTGGGAGGAGGGGGTAATTATTTTTGGTTGTAATCCTAGCTCCTTTGCCCTCCATAATATTCTATCCCAAACCTCCTGATCCTTTAATGTAAAAACTGCTAAATCTTGTGTTATCCTGACTGTGCCTCCATGTTCCTTCAATTGTTTCTTTCTGAGGGCTTGTAATATTTTCTCCTTGATCTGGGAAGTCTGGAATTTAACTATAATATTCTTAGGTGTTTTCATTTTGGGATTGCTTTCAAGAGATAATTGATGGGTTCTTTAATTTCTATTTTGTCCTCTGAGAGCAATTTTCCTTGAAAATTTATTCAAAGATGACCTTTAGGGTCTTTTTTTGTTCATGTGTTCATTATCCAATCATTTTTGAATTATCTCTCCTGTATCTATTTTCCAGATCAGTTGTTTTTCAGGTAAGATATTTCACATTGTCTTCTATTTTTTTGGTTTTGTTTTATTGTTCCTTTAATTCTCATAAAGCTATTAGTTTCTGCTTGCTCAATTCTAATTTTTAAGGAATTATTTCTTTCAATGAGCTTTTGTACATCTTTTTTTCCATTTGGCCAATTCTTAATTTGTAAAGAGTTCTTCTCTTCAGTGAATTTTTATATTTCATTTTTTCATTAGGTCAATTCTCCTTTTCAAAGCATAACTGCTATGGGAATCTCTTGACCTTACTTGATTTCACTTCTTCCCATATCAACAAAGCACCAAAGAACATCAACACCAGGCAAGCACAACAGAATTTGATTTCTGGCAACAGAATTCAACAGCATGATATATTTAAACTTCTTTCTCAATGTACTAATCATCAGTATGATATTTCTTTTCAGACCTTACAGTTTTGGCTTGTAAGCTAGTCATCGGTCAGATACTGTTATAGCATTAATACTAGATTATACCATCTTGCTACTTCTGGTCTATTCTGCTCCACTGTTAAAGCTAGATCAGCCTCACTCCTATCATTCACTAGCTGCCTCAGCAGTGTACATTTACTATGTGAACAAGAAGCAGCTTGGAAAAGTGAATAGAGAGCTGGTCTTAGAACCAGGAACCTGTGGGTTCAATTATCCTATATCTGGCACACACACACCTTCTGATTCCCTGGAGTTAGACTTCAGTGGACCCCAGAACCACAAAGCTTTCCAAGGTACAGGTCCTGACAGTTTAATAAAAGCAGAGGTCCTGGCAGCTAGATAGCAAGCCAGCATGTAGGACTCCAACCCCAAACAAAGTCTGAATCCTGAAAACACTGGGGTAAAAGACGGGACACAAACCACTGTTAAATCAGAACCTGGACATAAAGGAAGGAAAAAAAATCCTCTGCAAAGGCAAGTCCTGTATTTTATAGGGCATATCTTGGCCAATAATAAGCAAGGGATCAGACCCAAGACCCAGCATACTAAAAACTTGGATCTATATTCCCTCTATCCCAGGAGCAGAACTAAAACAACAAAGAACAAAAAAAGCTAAAAGAGTGCTCACTATAGAAAACTACTTTATAGACAAAGATGACAGCAATGCCATGCCTGAAGAAGAAAGCAGTGAAAAATCATTCACAGGGAAAGTATCAAAACAGTCTATAAATTGAACCCAAATACAAAAAAGCATCAAAGAGCTTAAGAAAGAATTTCAAAATCAAAGAAGAGAGGAAGAAGAAAAATGAAAAAAATAAATGAAAGTCATGCAGGAAAATTATAAAAAGTTGACCAAAGGAATCCACTCCATTAAAAGTAAAAATAACCAACTGGAAAAGGAAACACAGAAGATAATTGAAGAAAATAAAACCCTAAAAAGTAGAATTGAACAAATAGAAACCAATGAATCTACAAGACTACAAGATTCCATCAAACAAAAGGAAAAGATTGAGAAAATTGAAGAAAATGTAAAGTACCTTTTAGGGAAAATGAATGACCTGGAAAATAGATCCAAGAGAGACAATATACAAATCATCAGACTACCAGAAAACCTGGACCAAGAAAACAACCTGGAAAATATCATGCAGGAAATTATAAGGGAAAACTGTCCAAAACTACTAGAACACAATAACAATATAACCATTGAAAGAATCCACATAACTCCTCCAGAAAGAAACTCCAGGATAAAAACTCCAAAGGCTGTAATAGCTAAATTCCAGAAGCCTCAAAAAAAAGGAGAGAATATTGCAAGAAGCTAAAAGAAAGCAATTCAGTTATAAAGGAAACACAATCAGACTCTACAGAAGCTATCAGCCTCAATACTGAAGGGTTGGAAGAACTGGAATAGCATATTTCACAGAGCAAAGGACCTGGGATTACGATCTAGAATGCACTACCCTGCAAAATTCAGCATCCCCTGTCAGGGAAAAAGATGGATGTTCAACAAAAATAGGACTTCTAGAATTTCCTGACACAAAGACTAGAATTGAACAGACAATTCAATCACCAAATACATAACTGAAGAATTACATAAAAAATGCTAAATAAAAAGGGAAATAAGAAATAAAACAAAATAAACCAAACAAATGTTGGTCAAGACCATCAAATTGTATACAACCCTAAAAGGGCAGATATAATGATTCTAATTCTTTAGAACTTTACTTCTCTTAGGATAATTAAAGGGTAGACTATAGCTGAAGAGAATGAACCTAAAGGATATGGGTATAATTGGATCTTATCTCTCAGTTGAAGAGTTCCAAGATAATACCACCATGTTTGAGACAAAAATCCCTGAAGAAAACCAGGGATGTTAACTGTAAACTTAACTGTCTCATTATCCTTTAACTAAATTAATCACAAGGTGCTTAGCACCTTGTCTAATGAGGGTATCATAAACTGCAAGGATCTGAGTCACTGACTCTGTACCCTACATCATTTGTAAAGTTCTCAGGTGAGACCTCCCCAGAGCCTCTCAGTACTTAGAGCTCTTTAAGATTCTGACAAGTAATTAGATTAGGGTTTGATTTAACTGGGGTTCACTTAACAAGGTGTTAAATGCCCTGAGTGAGGAGGGAAAGAAGTAAAATGTAAAGAAAATAGGCCTAGGGAGGAGGGGCATAAATACTTCAAGAGATGATATGGTTTTAGATGATACTTTGGTTCCTGAGGAGGACTGTGTGTGTACTTGAACAATACTTGAAAAGGGGGTAAGGTAAAAAATTATTATAATTTGATGCAATTTGATTCAATGCTGCTTATCAAGCAATCAGGTAAACAATATGTGATGATATCTTGATAACAATAGGAGCTTATCAAGCAATTAAATATTCAAATTGTAATTGATAATACCTGATTAATAATTTTAGAGCAATAAATAACACCTCAGGAAGAGACACAGAGATTTCTAATTTTAGAGGAAAAGAAGGGAGAATGTGAATGATGAGTAAATTCTATTCAATAGATTTAGCCCAGAGAGGGAATAAAATACATTCCCACTTGGGTTTAGAAATTGAACAATCTATAGGGAAGGCAGGGACTGAGAAAGGGAAAAATGGGGGGGGGAAGGACTGAAAAAAGGGAAGGAAATGTATAAGTGAAAATAAACTGAAATTTAAATTTTTAAAAGAAAAATCAAGGGGGAAAGGTAGTAAAATTTTGGTGAGGAGGAATAAGAGAAGGAAAGACAAAAATATGAATGGAGAAAGATAGCATGGAGGGAAATACAGAATTAGTAATCTTAACTGTAAGTGTGAATGGGATGAACTATCTCATAAAATGGAAATGGATAGCAGAATGGATTAAAAAACCAAAATCCTACAATATGTTATTTACAAGAAACACATTTGAAGCACAAAGATACACACAGGAAAAAGGGAAAAGGTTGAGCAAAATATATTATGCCTCAGCTGAAGTAAAAAATCTGGGATAGTGATCCTAATCTCAAAGAAAAAAACAAAAATCAATCTCATTTAAAAGGGATAAGGTGGGGGGCGGGGACGGCTAGGTGGCGAAGTGGATAAAGCACTAGCCCTAGAGTCAGGAGTACCTGGGTTCAAATCCATTCTCAGACACTGCATTACCTAGTTGTGTAGCCTTGGGCAAGCCACTTAACCCCATTTGCCTTGCAAAAATCTAAAAAAAAAGGGATAAGGAAGGAAATAACATCTTCTTAAAAGGCACCATTCGTAATAAATACATAACATTACTAAACATGAATGTATCTAGTGATATAGCATCCAAATTCCTAGATGAAAAGCTGAGTGAATTACAAGGAGACATACCCAGTAAAACTTTAAAATGGGAGACCTCAATCTGCCTCTTTCAGAACAAGATAAATCTAAACAAAATAAACAAGAAGGAAGTCAAGAAGGTGAATGAAATCTTAGAAAACTTAGATATAACAGACCTCTGGAGAAAACTTAATGGGGATAGAAAAGAATATATCTTTTTCTTGGCAGTGCATGGAACCTTCACCAAAATTAACCATGTTCAAGAACACAAAAACCTCATAATCAAATGCAGAAAGGCAGAAATAATAAATACACACCTCTCAGGACAGGATGCAATAAAAATTAAATGTCTTAAAGGGTGAGGGAAAGATAAACCAAGAACTAATTGGAAATTAAAAACTTTGTCTTAAATAATGGGTGGATCAAACAGAAAATAATAGAAATAATCAATAATTATATCCAAGAAAATGATAATAATGAGATATCATACCCAAATTTAGGGGATGTAGCTAACCCACTTTTGAAGGGAAACTTTATATCTCAAAATGCCTATATGAATAAAATAGAGAAAGAACAGATCAATGAATTGGGTATTCAGCTAAAAAGGCTAGAAAAAGAACAAATTAAACAGCCCCAATTAAACACCAGATTAGAAATTCTGAAAATCAAAGGAGAATAAAATTGAAAGGAAGAGAACCATTGATCTCATAAATAAAACTCAGTTAGTTTTAGGAAAAAGCCAATAAAATAGACAAACCTTTGGTTAATCTGATTTAAAAAAAAAAGAAAAAACTAACCAAATTACCAGCATCAAAAGCGAAAGGAGTGAACTAACCGCCAATGAGAAGGAAATCAAAGAAATAATTTGAAGCTACTTTACTAAACTGTATGTCAATAAATTGGACAATTTGAGTAAAATGGATGAATATTTACAAAAATGCAAACTGCCCAGATTAACAGAAGAGAAAATAAATTACTTATACAGCCCCATTTCATTAAAAGAAATGGAAGAAACCATTAATAAACTCCCTAAGAAAATGTCTCCAGGACCAGATGGATTTACAAGTGAATTCTACCAAATGTTTAAGGAAAAATTAATTCTTATTCTACATAAACTATTTTTACAAATAAGAGAGGAAGGAGTTCTGCTAAACTCCTTTTATGACATCAACATGGTGCCCATACCTAAACCAAGAAGAACTAAAATAGACAAAGAAAATTATAGACCAATCTCCCTAATGTTTATTGATGCAAAAATCTTAAATAAAATTTTAGCAATTATACTACATCAAGTTATTACCAGGAAAATCCACCCCGATCAGGTTGAATTTATACCTGGCAGGTAAGGATGGTTCAACATTAGAAAAACACACAACATAATTAAACATATCAATAGTAAAACCTATAGAAATCATATGATTATCTCAATAGATGCCAAAAAAGCCTTTGATAAAGTATAACATTCATTCCTAATAAAAACACTTGATACTTTAGGAATAAAGGGAGCTTTCCTTAAAATAATAAAGAGTATCTATCTAAAATCGTCAACAAATACTATATGTAATGGGAATAAACAGAGCATTTCCAATATAATCAGTGGTGCAACAAGGATGCTCATTATCACCATTACTATTCAATATAGTATTAGAAATGCTAGCAGTAGCAATAAGAGAAGAAAAAGAAACTGAAGGAATCAGAATTGGCAATGAGGAAGCAAAACTTTCACTCTTTGGAGATGATATGATGGTATACCTAGAGAACCCAAGAAAATAATTTTTAAAACTCCTTAAACAATTAACATATTTAGCAAAGTAGCAGGATATAAAATAAACCCATATAAATCATCAGCATTTCTACATATTTGAACAGCAAAACCCAAGAACAAGAGATAGAAAGAGAAATTCCATTTAATATAACTGTAGACAACAATAAATACTTGAGAATCTACCTCTCAAGACAAACCCAGAAACTGTATGAGCAAAATTATAAAGTACTCCTCACTGAAATAAAGTCATATCTAAGTAATTGGAAAAAATGTCAAATGCTCATAATTAGGTTAAGCTAATATAATAAAAATGACAATTCTATCCAAATTAAATTACTTACTCAGTGCCATACCAATCAAACTACCAAATAACTACTCTACTGAGCTAGAAAAAATAGTAACAAAATTCATCTGGAGCAACAGAAGGGCAAGAATTGCAAGGGTACTGATGGGGGAAAAAATGTAAAAGAAGGTGGTCTAGCACTTTCAGATCTAAAACTATACTATAAAGCAACAGTAATCAAAACTTCCTGGTACTATTTAAGAAGATAGAGTAATGGATCAGTGGATTGGGATAGGTTCAAAAGAAACTGCAGTAAATGACTACAGTGACAAATCCAAAGACATCCTCTGGAATAAGAACTCACTATTGGACAAAAATTGCAGGCAAAACTGGAAAATAGTATGGCAAAAACTAGGCATAGATCCACATTTCATATCCTATACCTAAATAAGGTCAAAATGGCTACAGAATTTAGATAAAATTTAGATAAAAAGAGCACCACCACCAGATGGTGCTTACTTTGTCACTGATTTTCCCCACATGCACTTCATGGTACATCTTGAGCACAGACCCAAATGGTCTGCCAACCAATTTGTGCCCAGGCTGTATGGCTTCAAGATCCACCCTATGGCCCATCAATTGCAGCTTGAGGCAGCCACTAATTTCAAGAGCCTTATCAAGACCATTTGCAGACCTGTCTCCTCCCCTCCTCCCCAACACCTCAGGCTTCTTCAGTTCCCCTTAGAAAAGTTGAGATTATTTCCCCCCTACCACCCCCTACTCCCACATACACACACACCTTTCCAGAACCTGTAATAGTTTTTAATTTAAATTAAGAAGAAGTCACTATTGTGGTGCTGTAGTGGGAGTGTATAATAAAGTGAAGGAAAAGGCACACACAAAAAAAGAATGTAGTAGAGGAAATGTGAGGTAGAAGAAAAATGTCCTATGTTGACAATGTTAACTAATTAACCAATTTCTGTATTGGCCTTACACAAACACTGATCTCTCATCCCATGATTTAAAGTTATCTGATAGAAATTACTTAAAGCTTACCAACACTTCCAATCTGTATCTACAAATAAACACCAAGATGACTGTCCCTATACTGGACTAGGAATTAGTTAGAGGGTAAAGCCTAAGGAGATCAGGATACAAATTTTACATTAAACAATGTCATTGGACAGAATATTTATCCTTTTTTCATTTAGATGTTAGTTTCTAAGTAAGGTTAGGTGGGTGAGCAAATAAATGCCTTGAGCCAAGAAAGACCTGTGGGAGGGGAGAGGACAGAGGAAAAAGGAGGCTAGGGAGATGATGTTTAAGTCTTCCAGGTGAGACATTTCCAAATACCATATTTGAGAAATGAGTTAGGAAAGGCCAATCTCAGAACTTGTTGAGCAATCAATTCCCCAACCTCTTCAGTGAGGATGTCACCCACAAATATCAATGAACCCCATAGGACTGCTGGTCTCAAAGTCACTGATCCAATCTAGATTTCCTTTATGCCTGGATTTCAAACTCAGGTCAAATTTTCAGTTTAATGAGGTCCTTAATAGTAATTTATTAAAACTATCAGAGATTTAACTATAAACTTTATATTCTAAAGTATCAAAATATGCCACATGATGAGGATCATGTTTCAGTGGCAAAAATTTATTATTACAGAAGAAGCTAACAACTCAATTCCATTGTTGCACATTAGAACCATGGTTAAAAATAATAAAAAAGGTAAAAAAATATCATTAATCTCAAGCCCCTTGAAACAAGCTTTATAAGAAAAATATAAGAGAATGTTTAGTTGTTTTGGGGCTTTATAATTAGTGCTTTTAGTATCTTTTTTAAAAAATTAGAAATTAATTTCAAATAACCATAAAAACAACCAGATTTGCAAGTAGGGTAACATTGTGTTTAAACTAACCATGTTTTCATATTCAAATCTTAAAAACAGTCAAAATTGAATAGAGATTTAACTTTATGACTTTACATATAAATTTACTTCTACCCAAATATATTCATTCTCCAAAGAAAATGAGATTCTTTAATCTTCTACATGATAATGACTTTTGTTTAGAACATGGAAGGTAATAACTTTAGATCAAAACAGTAACATAATGAAAAGTATATAAAGTTCCCCGTCCCTGATTTCATTAATCAAAGTTGGACACAGGTGTTACTCAATCACTTACAATGAATTAACTTCCAATTAAATTGTCTTAGGGAGAGTCAGAAGATGCCAAGTTAGATACTAAACAATGAGGTCCTTTCTTCAGCTAAACTGCCTAGCATTGCAACATTATTAGAGAATGCAACACAATCAACTGGAGATGTCAAGATGCCAGATGCATGCTTGCCCAATAAAAACTATTTTATGCAGAACTCACCCAGGAGAAGCACACACAAGAGGATTAGAAGAAATGATACCCTGAAGGTCCCAGAATGGTGTACCCTCATTTGTGAGCAAGTCAGAATGGAAACAGTTCAAAGGGACCATGACATCTTTAAGTTTAAAGTACCCACCACAGGAGTTCACTTGGATTATTTGTTCCCAAAGTGTGGCAGAGCATTCTGATCTTACATTGGTCTGATCAACCATAGTCAAACACACTGTAATCTATCTCAGACATAATGATGTAATTTTGGTCTTCTTCAATAACAAAGGATAAGAACCACGAACCAACTAAATAAATTAGCTTACAGGTAAAAAGGGTTTTTACAAATTTTATTACAATGTTAAATCATCCTCCATGGATGGCTCATTAATATACTTGAACCTTAATTTATGCAAACAGATGTTAAACTTGACCATTATAATTGTACAAGTACACCTCTATTTTGCCAGGTCAGAGCCAAGATGGCAGGCTGAAGGAAGGAATTCCTAGAAACTAGTTCTCCCCCAAACCCCAATGCCATCAAATTATGACTCTAACCAAAATTTAGAGGGGCAGAACCCACAGAAAGACTGAGTGATACAATTTCCCAGCCCACGACAACTTAGAAGTTCCGAGGGAAAGGTCCATTTCACCAGGACCAGAGATTGGAAAAAGCCATGCAGCACAGCTGGGCCAGGCACCTGGGTCCATGGCAGAGGGGGTGGTTTCCAGACCTCTTGGTCCAGGAACCGAGAACAGCCAGAAGGAGAGGTGAAAGAACCTGCCCCACCAGAGTGAGGGTGGTGCAAAGCTCTGACCTCAGAGTAGTCCTGTAGCAGGAATGGGATCATGGAGGATCAAAATACATACTCAGATGATGACAAAATCAAAGCTTCTATATCCAAAACCTCCAAGAGAAATAGAAAATGGGCTCAGGCTATGGATGAGCTCAAAAAACACTCTGAAAAACAATTAAGGGAGGTAGAGGAACAATTGGGAGGAGAAATAAGAGCAATGCAGATAAATCATGAAAACCAAGTCAGCAACTTGGTGAAAGAAATACAAAAAAAAATGCTGAAGAAAATAACATATTAAAAACCAGTTTAGGGCAAATGGAAAAAAGCAACACAGAAGGCAAATGTGGAGAATAATCCCTTAAAAAGCAGAATTGGCCAACTGGAAAAGGAGATAAAAAAGCTCTCTGAAGAAAATAACTCCTTCAAATGTAGAATGGAACTAAAGGAAGATGATGACTTTGCAAGAACTCAGGAAGAAATAAAACTATACCAAAACAACAAAACAAAATTAGAAGAAAATGTGAAATTTCTCATTGGAAAACAACTGAACTTGAAAGCAGATCCAGAAGAGATAACTTTAAAATATTAGGCTACCTGAAAGTCATGACCAGGAAAAGAGCTTGGACTTCATTTTTCAAGAAATGATACAGCAAAATTGCCCTGAGATTCTAGAAGCAGAATATAAAATAGAAACTGAGGGAATTCACTGAACTTCCTGAAAGAGATCCCTTAAGAAAAATTTCCAGGAATAATATAAGCCAAACTCCAGAATACCCAAGTCAAACAGAAAATTCTAAAAACTTCCAGAAACAAACAATTCAACTACCATGACTCTATAGTCCGGATCACAGAGGATTTGGCAGCATCTACATTAAGGGTTTATAAGGCTTGGAATGTGATATTCTGGAAGGCAAAAGATTTTGGTTTATAACCCAGAATCAACTATCCAACAAAATTGAACATCCTCTTTCAAAGGAAAAGATGAACTTTCAGTGAAACAGGGGATGTTCAAACTTTCCTATCAAAACAATCAGAGCTGAACAGAAAGACTGATCTCCAAGTATAGGACTCAGGTGAACTGTAGAAGGGATGGATAAGAAGAACTAATTATTAGGAACTTAATGATGTTGGACTGTTTGTATTCCTGCATGAGAAGAAGATACTGATAACTCATATGAACTTGCTCTTTTATAAGAGAAGTTAGAAGGAGCATATATGGACAGGACATAGGAATATAATGGTATAATATAGTAAAAAGATGGAGTCAATGGGTGAAAAAGGAAAGTACTGGGAGGAAGGAAAAGGAGAGGAAGAAGGGGCTAAGATATTTCATATAAGGGTCAAGAAAGGACTTTTTCAATTTAGTGGAGTTGGGGAGGACAAGGGGAATCAATGAGCCTTCATTCTCATCAGAAATGGCTCAGAGCTGAAATAATATACACACTTAATAATAGGGCATAGAAATCTATCTTACCCTAGAGAAAAATAAGAAGAAAGGGATGAGATTAGGGAGAATGGGGGGAAGGGGGGAGTAGGTGATAGAAGAGAGGGAAGATGGTGGGAGAGGGTACTCAGATACAACACACTTCAGGTGAAAGGAGAGAGAGAGAGAGAATGGAATAGATGACAGTGGGGAGGAATAGAATGGAGGGAAATATAGCTAGTGATAGCAACTGTGGGAAAAATATTGAAGTAACTTCTCTGATGGCTATGATGGGGAAGGTAACTCATCCCAGAGTCACAGCCATTGGAATCTGAACACAGACTGAAGTACACTTTGTTTTTCTCTCTCACTATTCTTGAGGCTTCTCATCTTTGTTGGGGGGGAGGGGGGGTTATGATTAACCTCACAACAAGATAATTGTAATAATATAAAATAAATAAACAAAAACAAAAAGCAAAACAGAATTTTGCCAGAATTCTACAACACAGATATTCTTCTGTGTGTGTGATAAAATTATACTGAAGAAAATTTTCAGAGACTGGTCTGAAAAAAGTTTTTATTTACTTTTCTCAAGAAAGTGGTGGAATCAAGTTAGTGTCTCAGAGAGCCCCACTGAAAGTAAAGCAAGTTGGGTTTATATAGATTGTAACCACAATTTCTTCACCCTAACCCTCTTCCCCTTTAGCCCATTGGCTGAGTTTCAGGGGAGGGGGGCAATCCATTGTCTACCCCAGCAATAGACACAAAGAAAGAAATGTAATATTTTCAAAATATGTATCTCACCAGATGGTGGAGCAACTTAAAAGTCCTTTTGACCTTCATAACTATTTTAACTAGATTAAAGTAATGTCTGAGGTTGGAATATTCTCTCAGTCAGCAAAAACAGTATTATTGTAAAACAGAAGGCTTTGGGTCTCTCTTGGAATGCAAGATTTTACTGAAAAAATCACCTCTTAACCTAAGAGGATTTCACCTTGCAACAGGGTTAGATTTTCCATCATATTCTTCATTTTAAAACACTCACAGTAATCCCAAGCACCTAGTTCAGGGATGACATAATTAAAGATATGTAGAAGAAGGGATGTAGTTCAAAGATTTAGTCCTTTCAAGCTAGGCCAAGGTTTTCAGGATAGGGCTTGCCTTTTGGAAGAAGAGATCCGGAAGGGGAAAGGTACTTTGGCAAAAGTTCATTAACTTCATATCAAGAACTTGAAAACTGGGACAGGGTAGCGGCCAAACTGGGTCTGAGGAACCAGCTTAAGTTTTAAAAGAGGGATGGCTGGGAGTTGGGCCCAGGAGTTTCATAAGGTGGGGGAGAAGGAAGTAGTGTGCAGTGGCCCCACATGGAAATCAGCCCTTCCCTCACTGAGCCTGTGGTAGCTGTGTTAGGTGTGTAGAGTTAAGGGAAGGGAGGGGGATTCTTAAAGAGACAAGTTCTGTGGTTTGAGGAGAGTTTAGAAGAGTTTAAGAGAAGAAAGAACCTTTAAAGGAAAGATTGAGAAGTTCTAGGAGGGAAGAATTTTTTATCCTTATGAGTGTCTGGAAAATATCCCATGCTTTCTCTCTAAGGTAGGGGAAGGGGTGGTGGGTTGGACACGTGGTGGTCTTGATCCCATCTGCCATCTTGATAAGACTTGAACCCTAGACTGAGTCTACTTAAGTGCCCCCACCCACCTGGGTGGGGGAGACAGGGGACTTCAAGTACTTAAGCCTTAAAGGGAAAGAGATCTCTTTAGAGGTGGGATATGTGATTGGGAAAGGGAAAAAAAAAAAATATATATATATATATATATATGTACATATATATATATATATATATATATATATATATTTATATATATATAAAATCCAGAGGTTAAGAGCCTCCTTTATTGAAAGGAAATCATATTTAATGAATATCTGCTGGCCACATGGCCCAAGTGATTGACTCATTGTTTTTTAAAGATTCTGAGTTAGACTTTGGGAAGCATGCTGGTTTTAAAAGAGGGATGCTAGTTTTGTAACATTCTGACAAAATGTGTACAGAATGGGAGGAATTAAATAACCTAGATTGTTAAATTAATTTGGGATTAAATGATTTTAGTACTATTGTAACTTTTGCAAGGAGTTAAGTGGTTTGAGACTTTAAAACTTTATTGCAACATTTCTGGGTTAACGAAAAGTGGTATTGTGTTACTAAGAAGATAAAAACCTTTGTTATCAGAGATGTTTACTGATTTCTTTTGGGACAAAGCTCTAATGGGTTTTAATGTTAAGCCTAATAATGTTAACAATTGTATTTTTAATTTGGTTAGAGCCTCTGGAATGTGAGTGCTGGATTCTCTGCATAAGGTACTCTAAAGTTTTTATCAAACTTAACTATTGGGAAGTTAGTTGAGTTGTAATTACATTGGAGTTTTAAATGTGTCCTATGTATGAGATTGGATTCTGAGAATCTGGGTAAAGAGACAAAAGTGTAAAGAACATGAGATATTCATTTTGTTCTTATTCTAAGGGAAATGAGATGTTTAAATAAGAATCTTAATGTTTAATGTATATTAGCAATGCATGTTTAAGTTCATTTGAAGCAATGTTGACCATCTCCTGCTTGCAAAGGCATTCCATTCTGCATGGGAATGTTGTTGAAGAAATTTGAGGTGGAAAAATCTTTGTTTCTGTGCTGGTCTTACATTAATACTGACCTCAATCACATGGGACAAACTTTATCACAGAAAATGCTTGGAGTCCACTCATATTCCCATCCACTGGGCCAACCTATATGTCAGAAACTTCTTGAAGCCCACCCATACTCCTATCCTATATTGATCAAACCATATGACAGAAACTCTTTGCCCATACCACTAGCTTTTGATCAAACAAAATTACACATACCCATACTCTCATCCATGGGTCAGACTATATCACAGAAATAACCTGAAGTCCATCCATGCTCCCACCCCATGGGTCAAACTATCTTATAAAAACCACTTGAAACTTGCCCATATTCCCACCCCATGGGACAAACCATATCACCAAATACCACTTGGAGCCCACTCATACTCCCATTCCATGGATCAAACAATATCACAGAGACTACTTGGACTCCACCCATTCTCCTATTCCATTGGTCAATCTATATGACAAAAATTACTTAAACTCACCCATTCTGCCATCCATTGGCCAAATTATATTACAGAAACTACTTGAAGCTTTCCCATACTCCCATGCCATGGGTCAAACTATATTATAAACTATATGACAGAAA
Source organism: Macrotis lagotis (assembly GCF_037893015.1). NCBI lineage: Eukaryota > Metazoa > Chordata > Mammalia > Peramelemorphia > Peramelidae > Macrotis > Macrotis lagotis. The sequence continues at coordinate 895,315,384 of NC_133658.1, forward strand.
CTACTTCAGATTGCCATAATCTCATCCATGAGTCACATTATATTATAGAAATTATATGAAACTTGTCCATACAAATGCAAATGCAAATTCAAAAGATTTATTCAAAGGGCTTTATTAGAAGTAGAATCACATTTTAGTTATTATCAAGCCTATCTAGATATTGGTTTATTTGATTTGTAGATCATTTTGCTTTCTCATTTGCTCCAGGACAGATGACTGTGTTAGGACTTGCTAGTGTGTGAGCATGTGAGTGTTTATGTTTGTGTGTGTGTGTGTGTGTGTGTGTGTGTGTGTGTCTATGTGTCATTCACCCCTACAATACCGGCTTCTCTCATTAAAAACAAATATACTGTTTCAGAAGGAAAATGAACTGTGTAGGAAGCTAATGAGTTTTAAGCAATCTGTTTTCCAAGCTGAAACTGAATGACAACTTGTCAGAAAAATTACAGAACCTTCTTGTGAATACAGAGGTCCCCTTCCACTCTAAGATAGTCTCCCTTCCCTAAACCCCCCAACCCCAGGGCCCTTTTCCCCTTATATGACATCGATTGGGTGCAGGGGTAAGCCATTTGTGTATTTTCTCACAGAAGGGAAATTGTAACATGGGAGAACATATAGTGCTAGAGTCCTGCTTGGAAACTGGACTGAAGGTTGTAGGCATTGGCTGTAAGATAATTAGGAGTCTTCCTGCACAGATGGTTTTCCTGCTAAAAGAAAAGGGAAAGGAATCAAAGAACTTCCGTCAAAGACTGACCCAGGGACACCCAGAAAGGAAACACGGTGGCTTCTGAGTCTCCCCAAAGAAGCAACGTGGTCAAAATATGTAACAGAAACCACTTGAACCCAACCATATTCTCATCACATGGGTCAAACTGTATTAAAGAAACCACTCAAAACTTGCTCATACTCCCATCCCATAACACAACCATATCAAATTAAACTACCTGGAGCCATCCATGCTCTCATTCCATGGGTCAAATAATATCATAGAAACTATTTGGAGTCTACTCATGTTTCCATTTGAAGGGTCAAACTATATGACAGAAAGTACTTGAACCCACCTCGTACTTCCATCCATGGGTCAAATTATATAACAGACACTCCTTAGTACCCCCTGCTGCTTCTATGCCAATGATCAAATGATATTACAAAATGTAACTGAAGTTTGCCCACACCTCCCATCCTAAGGGTCAAACTATATTACAGAAACTATTTGAAACCCTCCCATAGTTCCATCCCATTGGTCAAACTGTATGACTGATACTCATTAACCCCCCCCCCCCAACTTTTATCCCATTGATCAATCTACATGACAGAAATTCCTGGATACTCATCCATGATCCCATTCCATGGGTCAAAGTATATTACAGAAACTTCCTGAAGCTTGCCCATATTCCCATGCTGTATCAGTACTATAAATTTACTGAGTTAAGGGACACTAACTAGACACAGTCTCTATCTCACCCTCTCCCCTTAATTCCTCTCTACCACAATGCTAACTTCTCCCTTATCATTTTTGTGTTGTGATCTAGATTCTGATACCTCAAAAGATTTAAAATGCAGACAATCAGATAACTTCTAAAACTTCTAAAAAAAATTCTAAAAAGAGAGTTTACAACACAATGAAAGATTAATGAAACTTCATACTTGAAACAAAAGTCCCAGTAAGTAAGACTAACTCCTATTTTAGGCAGTGTGCAGGAGATTAGATCACAAGAAAAAGGAAAAACATTCATTTTCCTTGTCATTCCCTTTCCAGTCAAAACATTGGGGGTGGGGGGAGAAGAATCAGATAAGCAATGTCCCAAAAGTGCCTGGCCCCAAAACTGAACCCTTAGACAACATTTGCTTTACCCTGGTTCCAGTGCAGGAACTCAATGGGAAGATCTTGGGACCAGCTAGTGTAGCCCCTAGGCTATCACATCTCCAAAATCTAGTCAGTGTCTCTAGGGCAGGCCCAAGTCTTCATCAGGACTTGCCCAACTGCTATCTGGGCAGGCCCTTGGCAGTGCCTAGCACAGCAGTATTAGGTACCCTTTTTCTGTAATGGTTGCAGAACTTTATTAGCTGTGTAAACTTTAGCCTCAGTTTTCTGATCCATAAAAGTAAAATCAATAATGATACCTGCCTTCCAAAGATGTTGTGGAAATAAAAATAAAATAACGATTGTGAAGTTTTTATCAGTAACTGGCATATGCTAAAACTATGTTATTATTGGGGCATCTAGGTAGCGTAGTGGATAAAGCACCAGCCCTGGAGTCCGGAGTACCTGAGCTCAAACCTGGTGTCAGACACTTACTAATTACCTAGCTGTGTGGCCTTGCGCAAGCCACTTAACCCTGTTTGCCTTGCAAAAAAAAAAACACCTAAAACAATGTTATTATTGTTTGTTTGATTGAATGCAATTGTTCCATATCTAAACTCTAAGGTGGAGTTGAAATTGGATATGCAACTGGTGTGATCTCTTGTTCTTAATATTGTATTTCACAATTCTCTTATATTGTAAAATCTGAAAGATCATTTTCTCAAGTAACAGAAATATTGTTAGGCAAATTGCTCTGACAACTGCCAAATTTGAAAATGTGAATATCTGGACCATCTGAAAAAAATACTTGTTCCTAGGTGAATGACAGAACCCTCTGGAGACTTCAAATTTGGGCCAGTCTGGACCCAGTATTATATCCATTCCTTGTTCTCACTCTTTCCCAGTTATTTATGGTTTCTAGAAGAAACAAAATTTAAATGAGAGAACAAAACATCCCTCATGAAACCCCAAATAATTCTCAATCCCCATGCAAACCACAATACCCTACTTTTCTATAGCACTCACTCTATAAAAGGTATATTCCTCAACTACCTGATACTGGGGTTTGTTCTGGACCCATCTTGCCATTCCTTCCTTCAATAAACCTCCTTGTACTCCCTCCATTTGTTGCTTTTTGCTTTCACTCCATATATCAAAGTTTTCAGACCTTACATTTGACCTGACATTGAGAAGCAGCCAATACCCAGAGGAGATAGCTGTCCCATGATTCCAGAAGATGGCTGTGTATACATGCATGCATGCATAAGTATGTGTATGTGCATATATATACGCATATGTGCATATGTATGCATGTGTATATACACATGTGTGTAGGTATGTGTATATATTTATCATTGTTATCAATGGCTCATAAATACTTAGTTCAGTGTCTCTAGGGCAGGCTCATAAATACTTAGTGTCTCTAGGGCAGGCTCATAAATACTTAGTTCAGTGTCTCTAGGGCAGGCCCAGTCTTCATCAGGACTTGCCCAACTGCTACCTGGGTAGGCCCTTGGATATCTTAACAAAAGGACCATCTCTTAAGGAAAAAGGGGTCCAAATCGCGATGAAGCTGGGTCTTATATGCAGTTTGAAAGGCTTGTTCCTCCCCTTTCATGCCAAGGGATTGGCTGGGTCACAATCTGATTGATACATTCAGCCCCATACATTTTCTCCACACTCATCATTATACTAATGAGTACAGGGAGGGAACAGCAATCTCTCTGAGTATACACAAAGGAGAAGGACTGACTCTAGATCAACTCAGAACTAGATGGGGCAGATATGATCTAATTTCAAGTTTTTGTTTTTTTTCTTAGTTTTTTACAAGGCAGTGTTGGGGGGGGTTAAGTGACTTGCCCAATGTAAGTAATCAGTAAGTGTCTGAGTCTGGATTTGAACTCAGGACTTCCTGGCTCCAGGGCCAGTGCTCTATTCACTGCACCACCTAGCTGCCAGTAATCTTGAGTTTTAATCTTCTTGAGGCTAAATTCTGTTTTACACTCTCATACCTGCCCATAGGCAGCAATACAGATAGACTCCAATCTCTTTAATGTAAACTAACACTCTGTCTTCACATTCTTGTGGAAGCCAAACACACCCACATATTCCTCTCAACCATCCAAGAAACTTGTGTTATAAATGTAGTTAATTTAGCAATTTTTAAATGATTTCATTTTCTGTATTAAAGTCTATATTCTTATTAAAAGTATTCTGCTATTAATTCTTGGTATAATCTCATCCTACTAATGAAGAAATAGATGTCAAATATCAAAATTGGGTTCTAATTTTCTGTTTGTAGCTTAGTTTCCTAAATATATGTACCCTAAATTATGCCTGTATATTCTGTATCCTAAAATTATATGAACCTTAAAACATGTTAAAATAGCATAACAGAAAAAATATATGGATTACACATGAAGTTTATTTTCTGGGTGTAGGCCATTCTAGTATTGACCTCATTATGCTGAGTGACATCAGAAAACTTATATAGCCACAGGGAGAGAGAAACATAATATACAATACAAGAGTAGACAAAACTTTACACTTCCCTGAAGACCATTCTATTATTTGATATCAAAGTGAACCATCCTTCTACCATGCTATTTTCCCTAAAGGAGGGCACATCTTATTTTTTGAGTTTGAGTACTAGGAGGGCAGGACAAATATTTTTTTCAAATTATAAAGGATGTGATTCTTTTCTGGATTAAAGAGGGTAGGAGAAGTCTTCCTTTCAAAGCCCAAGGAAATCACATTACATTCCTCAGAATAGCTAAGAAAAATCAACCTTTGATCAGGAATAATTGTAAAAATTTAATAGTAATTTTTGTACTTTGACATTTCCCCCATTTTGGTCAAAGATAATGTCATTACATCAACTACAGATCAACCAAAGAAAAATAAAAACATGGGGGAATGGACAATGCATTTACAGAGTAAAAGGCAATTTACAAATACCAAAAGGAGACAATCCCCCTTCATTAAATAATATATACTATCAAGAAATGCAAAAGGGAAAAAGTAAATATAAACTTCTGGTCCATTTCTTCTGGATACATCTGATATCTTTTGTATCTCCAGGAGAATGTAAATGATTAGACTTTTTCCAAGTACATTCAGTTACTTGCATGTATCTTCCTTTCTGATTAAAGAAATGTCTTAACACAAATTTTAGATCAAAACCTAGAATTTTGGAATTTCTTTGAGACCTTGGTTTACAAATAGAAAAATTTTTAAACCAAATTAATTTTATGCAGTTCAGTTTTGAAAGATTCGTTTTAAAGTACTTGGCATTATTAATTTCCCCCATTTGGAAGATGATGTTCTATTGTCTATTGCTAAAGATTTAGAGATTGAAGACAGAAGATTTAAGGCCAATGAAAAGGCAGGAGGAATTCTTAGCTATCTGGGATGGTAAAACTGCTCAGGATTTTATTATGGCAAAATATTGTTACAAAGTACATGGATCAAAATTAGTTAAAAAAGCAGTAAATTCCCTGAGGCCAGGCCAAATGAAGTGAGAGAGAGAGAGAGAGAGAGAGAGAGAGAGAGAGAGAGAGAGAGAAATTGAGAGAGATGGGAGGCTGGAGGAAGCAAGAGAGCTCAAAGGGGTGGTGCTTCCTGTTAAATACCCTTCTATGGTAGAATGCACAGAGGGTGGCACTTGGGAGTTGTCTTACACCTTGGACTAGATGTCTTCCAGTGGCAAGCTACATACTGGTCTAACCTGTCCCAAGATGCTTGACCCCCAAGTTTAACATGTCATTTCCTGCCACTCCAGCATCCAGGGCAAGGTTAAATGAAAGGAAAAAATGGGGATATGATACAAACAGCAGTGTCCAGGGATGAAAGGATCTCAAGAGCAGGGAATCTTCACCAATTTAACAATATTTAACAGCTTCTAAGATCACAAATTCTGTTTCTGCTACATTCATAATTCTCTTTATCATTTCCCTGCATCAGTTTCACTAAGAAAAATAACTTCCATAAGAAAAATCCTTTTGGGAACATTGTGTATCTAGTAGGTGGTTTATAAATGAGTTTTAATATTTTACCAGTTTAAAAGAATCAGAAAGAGGGAGAAAAAATGTATTCCTCTTGAAAATTAAGAAAAATGGGCAATGAACCTGAGAAGAAATTAAAAATGGTTCAGCACCTGACATATCGGTGTAGGTTGTCTTACAATACAGCTTCCAACAAAACTTGACTGTCACAAACTCCAGGTAACAGAATTGTTTACCTTTACACAAAGAAAGTTGGAAAAGCACCAAAATCAGCCTGTGGTGTGTGCCCAGGACTTTGAGGTGTTCGGGCAGTAAGACCTAAAGTTCTTATGAGGCTATCAAAGACAAAAAAAGCATGTCAGCAGGGCTTATGGTGGCTCCATGTGTGCTAAATGTGTCCATGACAGGATAAAGCATGCTTTCCTGATTGAGGAGCAGGAAATTGTTGTGCAGGTGTTGAAGGCACAAGCACAGAGTCAAAAAAGTAAATAAAAAAGATGGTTTTTGAATAATAAAGACAATTAAAATGTGAAAAAAGTAAATTAAGAAAAATGATAGGGTAAAAATTATTTATTTATTTTTTTAAAGTCCACAAGTCATCCTTCTTTGGATATATTTTTACATTTTATTATTATCACCTGGCATAACTATAGGAATTCACTAAAAAGGACCAATAATATAAGGACAACTATTATTTTTTTCTTCTAGATAGCAGTTTCCAGGTAATTTTAGGTCATGACCAAATGCCTTGAGCCAGATTTTAAATTTTCTGGGTGAGACATTTCCAAATGTCATATAGTATGGGTACACAGGGTATTCTAACAGCCATGACACAAATCATCTCCAAGTAAACTGCCACCTGGACAGTCTCAGGAGCTGGCTTGCCACCCTGAGAGTTAAGGTGAGCTGGAGTCCTTGGGAGCCAGAGTCCTTGGGAGCTGGACATTCCACCCCACTGACCAAGGGCACTAGACACAGCTGTGCCTTATCATCTCCTTCCTAACGTACCCCCCTATCCTGTAATGCAAGAAGCTGCACGTACACACCGCTTGCATCTTCCCCAAATTACCTCATTATTCTTTGTTCTACCCCGGAAGACCTAACAGTATATATGTAATAGCTAAGCAATAATAAAATTGAGCTGGAGGCATAAGGCAGTAGTGGCTTGACTCCTTATTCTCAGCTCCCCTCCTGGAGGGAGGTCGCCACTGTAGGCCCCAAGGAAGCAAGCCACAACAATATAGGAAAATTCAATCTAAATTTCCTTGATACCTGGTTTTCAAATTCAGAAGGCAATTTTTGCTTGCATGAGATCTCAATATCAATAATCAGACAGAAATTTAACTCTAAACTTTATTGACTAAAGGATCAGAATATAATACATGGTAACTATAATCTTTCAGGGGTTACAATAATATATTTTTTACAGAAAAACCTCACAACTCATTCTACTTTTATATGTAAGAACTGTGGTTAAAAATAAAATATAAACTTCATATTTGAAAATTTCAATAATCCTAATTGCCTCTTGAAACAGGCTTTATAAAAAAGAATTTTAAGAGAATGCCTAGTTGTTAAATATGTTTAAAAATAGATGTTAAATGTAAACCATTGCTTTTATAATGTTTTTTTTTTAAATTAGAACAACTTAGGTGATTTCTAAAAATTTCAACAGGTGCTACTAATTTTACACAAGACAGTCATAAGAAAAGTCAGATTTAGTAAAACTCCAACAAAAGATATGCAAGTCTCTCTTCATTGCAGTGGTTTGGATCAAAAGGGAATTACAAGTTGTTTTGAATCATGTTCACTAAGAACAGAAGGATTAACAACTTCAAATGAGTGAAAACAAAAATCTGCATCAAAACAGCAACCCAATGAAAATATACAGTGTTCTCTGTCCCTTATTTCATTAATCAAAGTTGGACACAGTTGTTATCATCAACATCAGATTGGTACTATAATGATTACTTATAGATGAAAGGTTTTTTTGGCTTTTTTTTGTAAGGCAGTGGGGCTAAGTGGCTTGCCCGAGGCCATACAGATAGGTAATTATTAAGAGTCTAAGGCCAGATTTGAACCCAGGGACTCCTGACTCTAGGGTCGGTGCTCCATCCAGTGCACCACCTAGCTGCCCCAGATGAAAGTTTTTCAAAGAAAGGAACTATAACAAAATTTTACCACAATGTTAAATAATCCTACATAGATGGTTCATTTGAATAGCCCTCACTGATTTACTGTATATCTTCACCTTTATTTATATATAAATAGATGAAGGCAGATGGCAATTATAATTACACCCTCATTTTGTGCAAGTATTTTACCAGAATTCTACAATTTAAATAATTTTGCATCAGGATTACATTTGCTATTAACCACTCAAAGTAACCCCAAGTACTCAGTTCAGAGATGAGGTAATTAAGGACATGTAGATGAGGTGCAGTACTTCAAAGATTTAATCCTTTCAAGTTAGCCCAGGAATCCATTGCTTTTTTCAAAGGGAATCCTTGTCAGGGAAGGGCAAGATGTTTTTACTAAAAATTTTATTGACCTTATAGCAAGAACATGAAAACTTGGATAGGGATAGAGGTATACATTGCTTTGAGCAATGTAAGATAAATCTTCAGTGCAGAAGGAACAATTTAATTAATTCTAAAACATATTTCGCTGGCCAAAATGTTTCAAAGTAACTCAAATTAACAAATTCATAATTTTCATACTAGAAACATAAACATAAGTAAAATTTCTTTCCTAAATTCCTATTTTTTTCAAGCCTGGGAGGCATCATCTTTCAAAGAGTTCCAGTTCTCTTATCCCCCCATTTGCAATAACTATAAAAGACTCTAGAAAACAAGTAGTGGGAGAACTTTTGGAGGAGAGTCAAGATGGCGACTTGAAGCCAGCATGCTCCTGGAGCCTTTCCCTATTAAAGACAAATGAATAAACAAAAGACAAAATAGACAAAAACAAATAAAAGACCAAATACCTCTTACTCTGACATTCACACTACAGATCCCACCAAGAAAAAGAGAAGATTCAAAGAAGTTTTCAACTGTAGACATCATGGAGGATCTTCTGTGAAAGTCTGTCTCTTTTGAGGAAAAGAGGAAGTAAAATCCAAGAGGTAGGAAAGCAAGGAAAGTCAGAAGGAGGCTTTTAGCCACAGTGCAATTCAGGTCCTAATAGCTTAATAATAACAGAGGTCCTGGCAGCTGGATAGCAAGCCAGCAGGGAGGATCCCAACCCTAAACAAAGGCTGCACCTGAAAAATCCAGGATAAAAGATAGGACTGGGTTGGGAATAATCCTCTGTTAATTCAGAACATGGACATAAAGGTGGAAAAAATATATGCAAAGGCAAGGCCTGGACTGCATGGGCAACATCTTGGTTAATAATGAACCAGAGATCAGACCCCAGTCCCAGAAAAATAAAAGCTTAGATCTATACTCCATATATCCCCAAGAACAGAACCAAAACAGCAAAGATGAACAAAAAAGCTAAAAAAGTGCTCACTATAGAAAACTACTTTACAGACAAAGATGACAACAATGCCATGTCTGGAGAAGAAGGCACTGAAAAATCTCTCACAGGGGAAGTATCAAGACAATCTATAAATTAGACTCAATTTCAAAACCTCATCAAAGAGCTTAAAAAAAGAAATTAAAAACCAAAGAAGAGAGGAAGAAGAAAAATCGAAAAATGAAATGAAAGTCATGCAGGAAAATTGTGAAAAATTGACCAAAGAAATCAACTCCATTAAAAGTAAAAATAGCCAACTGAAAAGGAAATACAGAAGTTAATTGAAGAAAATAAAATCCTAAAGAACAATTAGAAACCAATAAATCTACAAGACTTCAAGATTCCATCAAAAAAATTAAAAGGCTAAAAAAATATGAAGATAATATAAACTATTTCCTTGGGGAAAATGAATGACCTGGAAGACAGATCCAGGAGAGACAATCATCAGACTACCAGAAAGCTGGACCAACAAAAGAATTTGGAAAATATCATGCAGGAAATTATAAAGGAAAACTGTCCAAAACCACTACAACAAGATAACACTATAACCATTGAAAGAATCCACAGAACCCCTCCAGAAAATAACCCCAGGATAAAAACTCCAAGGGCTGTAATAGTCAAATTTCAGGACACTCAAATAAAAGAGACAATATTGTAAACATCAAAAAGAATACAATTCAAATTTAAAGGGAACACAATCAGACTAATACAGGACCTATTAGCCTCAACACTGAAGGATCAGAAGAACTGGAATAACATATTTCAGAGAGCTAAGGACCTGGGATTACAATCCAGAATGTACTACCCTCTAAAATTCAACATATATAGTCAGGGGAAAAGATGAATCTTCAACGAAACAGAGGACTTCCAGAATTTCCTGACACAAAGATCAGAACTGAACAGAGAATTCATTTGCCAAATACACAACTGAAGAATTGCATTAAAAAGGTAAAAGAAAAGGGTACTGAAAATACAAAACTATTTTAAACAAATGTTGGTTGACTAACAAATTGTATGCAATTCTAAAAGGGAAGATATAACACTTCTAATTCTTTAGAACTCTATTTCTCTAAGGATAATTAGAGGGTTGAATATAACTGAAGAGAATGAACCTAAAAGATATGGGTATAATTGGGTCTCATCTCTCTATTGAAGAGGTCCAAGATGACATCACTATGTTTGAGACAAAAAGCCCTAAAAAAAAAGCAGGGGTGTTAACTTTAGCATAAGTGTTTCATTATACCTTGGCTCAATTTAATCACAAGGTGCTAAGCACCTTGTCTAATGAAGGCATCATAAAATGGGAGGACCCGAGACAGTGTCTCTGTTACTTACAATCAATTGTAAAGCTCTCAGGTGAGACCTCCAGAGCCTCCCAGTGCTTAGAGATCTTTGAGAGTCTCTCAGTTAATTAGATCAGATGTTGAATTAACCTGTGCTTCACTTAACAAGGTGTTAAGTACCTTGGGAGGGGCAGGTGGGAGGTAAAGTGTGAAAGAAAGTAGGCCTGGGAGGAGGGGCACAAATAGGACAAGAAATGATATGGCTTTGCATGGTACTTTGGTTTGTGAGGAGGACTGTATGTATTTGAAAGATACTTGAAAAAGGGGGTAAGGTTAAAAATGATTATAATTATAATTTGATGCAATTTGACTCAACTGCTTATCAAATAATCAAGTAAACAATCTGTGCTGATATCTTGATAACAAAGAGGAGCTTATCAAACAATTAAATAATTCAACTGTGATTGATGATACCTGATTAATAGTATTAGAGGAGGAGCAACTAGCTGGTGCAGTAAATAGAGCACAGGCCCTGGAGTCAGGAGTACCTGAGTTCTAATGTGGCCTCAGACACTTAATAATTACCTAGCTGTGTGGCCTTGGGAAAGCCACTTAACCCCATTTGCCTTGCAAAAAAACACCAAAATAATAATAATAATAATAATAATAATAGAGGGATAAATAATACCAAGGGAAGAGGCACAAAGATTTATAATTTTAGAGAGAAAGAAGGGAGAATGTGAATGATGAGTAAATTTTATTCAATACATTTAGCCCAGTGAAGGAAAAAATATGTTCCCACTTAGGTTTAAAAATCTAGGGGCAGCTAGGTGGCACAGTGGATAGAGCACTGGCTCTGGAGTCAGGAGTACCTGAGTTCAAATCTGGATTCAGACACTTAATAATTGCCTAGCTGTGTGACCTTGGGCAAGCCACTTAACCCCATTTGCCTTGCAAAGACCTAAAAAAAAAATCTAACCCTAATCTACAGGGAAGGGGGGGACTGGGAAAGGGAAAGATAAGGGGAGAAAGGACTGATAAAAGGGAAGAGAAGGTATAAGTGAAAATAAACTGAAAGTTAAATTTTTACAAGAAAAGCCAAAGGTAGTAAAATTTTGGAGAAGATGAATAAGAGAAAAGGAAAGAGATAAATATAAATGGAAAAAGATAGCATGGAGGGAAATACAGAATTAGTAATCTTAACTGTAAATGTGAATGAAACGAACTGTCCCATAAAACAGAAATGTATAGCAGAATGGATTAAAAACCATAATCCTACAATATGTTGTTTACAAGAAACACTTTTGAAGCAGAGAGATAGACACAGGATAAAGGAAAAAGGATGGAGCAAAATATATTTCGCCTCAGAGGAAGTAAAAAAAAAAATCGGGGGTAGCAATCCTAATCTCAGAGAAAGTAAAAGCAAAAATCAATCTCGTTAAAAGTGATACAGAAACTGCATCTCCTTAAAAGGCACCATTGGAAATGAAGCTATATCATTACTAAACATGTATGTACCTAGTGATATAGCATCCAGATTCCTAGAGGAAAAGCTGAGTGAATTACAAGGAGAAATAGTCAACAAAACTTTAATAATGGAAGACCTCAATCTCCCTCTCTCAGAACTAGATAAATCTATCAACAAAATAAACAAGAAGTTTAAGTTAAGAAGATGAATGAAATCTTAGAAAATTTAGATATGATAGACCTCTGGATAAAACAATGAGGATAGAAAAGAAAAAAACCTTTTTCCTGGCAGTACATGGTGCCTTCACCAAAACTGACTATGTACTGGGCCACAAAAACATTAACATCAAATGCAGATAAACAGAAATAATACATACTTCTCAGACAATGATGAAATAAAAATTACATGTGATAAAGAGTTAGGGAAAGAAAAACCAAGAGCTAATGGGAAATTAAATAAATTTATCTTAAATAATGGGTGAATCAAACAGCAAATAATAGAAATAATCAATAATTATGTCCAAGAAAATGATAAAAATGAGACATCATACCCAAATTTATGAGATGTAGCCAAGGCAGTTGTGAGGGAAAACTTTGTATCTCTAAGTGCCTATATGAATAAAATAATGAGATCGGTGAATTGGATATGCAACTGAAAACGTTAGAAAAAGAACAAATTAAACATCCCCAATTAAATACCAAATTAGAAATTCTGAAAATCAAGGGAGAAATTAATAAAATGGAAAACAAGAAAACCATTTTTGATCTCATAAATAAAACTAAGAGTTGGCTTTATGAAAAAGTCAATAAAATAGACAAACCTCCAGTTAATCTCATTTTAAAAAAAAGAAAGAAGATAACCAAATTACCAGTATCAAGAATTAAAAAGGTGAACTAACCACCAATGAGAAGGAAAACAAAGAAATAATTTGGAGCTATTTTGTCGAATTATATGCCAATAAATTGGGCAACTTGAGTAAAATGGATAAATGTTTACAAACATATAAACTGCCCAGATTAGCAGAAAAGAAAATAAATTACTTAAATAACCCTATTTCATTCAAAGAAATGGAAGAAATCATCAATAAACTCCCTAAGAAAAGGCTCCAGGTTCGGATGGATTTACAAGTGAATTCTACCAAACATTTAAGGAACCATTAATTCCTATTCTATATAAACTATTTTTAAAAATAGGAGAGGAAGGAGTTCTGCCAAACCCCTTTTATGACATACACATGGTGCTGATACCTAAACCAGGAAGAACCAAAACAAAGAAAATTATAGACCAATCTCCCTAATGAATATTGATGCAAAAATCTTAAATAAAATTTTAGCAATGAGACTACAGCAAGTTATTACCAGGATAATACACCATGATCAGACTGGATTTATACCAAGTAGGCAGGAATGGTTCAACATTAGAAAAACACTCAACATAATTAAACATATCAATAGTAAAACCAACAGAAATCATATGGTTATCTCAATAAATGCTGAAAAAGCCTGTGATAAAATACAACATTCATTCCTAATAAAAACCACTATAAAGTTTAGAAATAAATGAAATTTTCCTTAAAATCATAAATAGCATCTATCGCAAACCATCAACAAATGTTATATTTAATGGGAATGAACTCAGAGCATTTCCAATAAATCCTGGGGTGTAACAAGGATGCCCATTATCACCATTATTATTCAATAGAGTATTAGAAATGTTAGCCTTAGCAATAGAAGAAAATGAAATTGAAGGAATCAGAATTGATAATGGGGAAGCAAAACTTTCCCTCTCTGCAGATGATATGATGGTATGCCTAGAGAACCTAAGAAAATCATCTAAAAAAACTCTTTAAACAATTAACAAATTCAACAAAGTAGTATAAAATAATAAATAATAAAACCACATAAATCATGAGCATTTCTATATATGAACAATAAAGCCCAAGAACAAAAGATAGAAAGAGAAATTCCATTTAAAATAACTATAGACAACATTAAATACTTGGGAATATCCCTTCCAAGACAAACTCAGAAACTGTGTGAACAATTATAAAGCTTTCCTCACTCAAAGAAAGTCAGATCTAAATAATGGAAAAATGTCAAATGCTCATGGATAGGTTGAGATTATATAATAAAAATGATAATTCTACCCAAATCAATTTACTTATTCAGTGCCCTACCAATCAAACCACCAAATAACTATTTTACCGAGCTAGAAAAAATATTAACAAAATTCATCTGGAAAAACAGAAAGGCAAGAATAGCAAAGGAACTGGTAAAAAAAAATGTAAAGGAAGATGGCCTAGCTCTACGAGATCTAAAACTATACTATAAAGTGAAGTCATCAAAACTGCCAAAGGGGCAGCTAGGTGTCACAGTGGATAGAGCACTGGCCCTGGAGTCAGGTGTACCTGAGTTCAAATCCGGCCTCAGATACTTAATAATTACCTACCTGTGTGGCCTTGGACAAGCCACTTAACCCCATTGCCTTGCAAAAAAACTAAAAAGACCCCCCCAAAACTGCACGGCCCTGGTTAAGAAATAGATTAATAGATCTGTGGATTGGGATAGGTTCAAAAGAAATTGCAGTAAATGACTTCAGCAGTCTACTATTTGACAAACCCAAAGACATCAGCCTCTGGGCTAAGAACTCACTATTCAACAAAAATTGTTGGGAAAACTGGAAAATAGTATGGCAAAAACTAGGCATAGATCCACATCTCACATCCAGTACCAAAATAAGGTCAAAATGGGTATGGGATTTAGACATAAAGAGTGATACCATAGACGAATTAATAGACCAAAAAATATTCTATCTGATCTATGAAAAAGGGATAAATTTATGACCAAACAAGAATTAGAGCACATTATAAACTACAAAATGAATGATTTTGACTATGTTAAATTTAAAAAGTTTTTGCAATAATAAAATCAATATTGCCAAAATTAGAAGAAAAGCAGAAATCTGGGAAACAATCTTCACAACCAGGAGTTCTGATAAAGATCTCATTTCTAAAATATATCAAAAATTGCATCAAATTTATAAGATAACAAGTCATTTCCCAATTGATACATGGTTAAAGATATGGACAGTTTTCAAATGATGAAATTAAAGCTATATAAATATATATATATATATATGTATATAAAGTCATCTGGAAAAAATGCTCCAATCACTATTGATTAGAGAAATGCAAACTAAAAACAGTGAGGTATCATCTCACACTATTAGATTAATTGATGAGAAAAAGAGAAGAAATTCAATCTTGGAGAGGTTATAAGAGGATTGGAACATTGATGCATTGCTGGTGGAGTTGGGAACCGATCCAACCTTTCTGGAGAGCAATATGAAGCTATGCCCAAAGAGCAATAAAACTGTTCATACTTTGACCCAACAATTCCAATTCTAGGACTATAGAAGAAGAAATTGTAAAAAAAAATGGAAAAAGTCCTACATGTTCCAAAATATTCATAAAAGCTCTTTTTGTAGTGGCAAAGAATTGGAAATTGAGGGGATGCCCATCAATTGGGGAAGGCCTAAACAAGTTATTGTATATGAATCCTATGAAATATTATTGTTCTATAAGAAACTATACATGGCCAGACTCCAGAGAAGCATGGAATGACTTATCTGATGCTGAGTGAAAGGGCTAGAACTAAATGAACAATGTACACATCAACAACATTATGAGATAAACATCCTTGATGGAAGCAACTCCTCTCAACAGTCCAGAGAGCTAGAAAAACTGCATTCGACTCTTTATGGTCTATATCATCCCCTACCAGAGGAAGATAAACAAAACAAAACACACAGAAAGAAATAACTCTTCTGAACACTTTATAAAAATTATCTTTTATATATCTCTTTCCCTCAATCCTAATTCCTTTTGTCAAAAATTACTAATTTGTAAATACGTTTAATAAAATATGTATGTAAAATGCTAAAAAATTGCAGTGGCCTATGCCACTGGAAAAGAAAGGGGGAGACATTAGGTCAGTCAGTTAATCAACATTTATTCTGGATCTACTATGTTCTGAGCACATGCACATTAGGAATTCAAAGTCTAATGCAACTGACTGTGAGAACAAGTATATAAAAACAAGATCCATATGGGATAAATTGGAGGTGATCAGTAGAAGAAAGACACTAAACTTAAGGGAGATGGAATTGGCTTCTTGTGAAAGGTGGAATTTTTGTTAGGACTGAGGAATGCCAAAGAAACTTCGAGGTGGAGGTGAAAGAGAGAATTCTAGACATGAGGGATGGTCAAGGGAAATAATCACCTGGAAAGATCAAGACCTGTGTCACTGGATCACAGAGTATATGGGTAATGGATGGGGTAGAGGAAGTATATTAGGTGAGGTAGGACAAAAAGTAGCAGGAGACTAGGTTAAGAAGGACCTTTGAAGGGACAGCTGGGTGGTGCAATGGATAGAGCACCAACCCTGGAGTCGAGAGGACCTGAGTTCATTTAATAATTGCCTAGCTCTGTGACCTTGGGCAAGTCACTCTTAACCCTATTGCCTTAAATAAATAAAAAAAAATTAAAAGTCTCTATTTAAAAAGATGAAGAGCTTTGAAAATTTTAGCTTTGATCCTAGGACATTAGCTTCCATTGACATTCCATTAGATGTTGAAGTTTATTGAGTAGGATAATGACATGTTTGGACTTGTGCACCACACTGGTGACTGAATGGATTGGAGGGAGGAAAAGATGTGAGACAGGCAGACCATATTCCACTCCAGTATTGCAATAGTCCAAGTGTGTCTCAGCTGCATCTCATAGGAAGCAATTGGTCTCTATTATGGTTTCCTCTTGCCTGGGACAGGTAACCTGGGAATAGGAGGGGTAAATCCAGAGTAATATTTCTTATAATGACAGTGGAAATACCAGGAGCACCTTTTCAGATCCCTTCCACCTTCCACTTTTGCTTCCACTGTTTTTTTTCAGGCCAGAGAAACAAATTCCCCAAACCTTGAGGATGGCCTTGGGAAATCATTCACCATTCCTTTATTCTCAGAACCCAGTTCTATTCAGCTCACCTCTCCACACCAAACTTTCTTTCTTACCCTAAGTCCCCAGCACATAATTAGCTCAGGTTCTCTTGACTCTACTTCCCCCAAAAGGTAGAAATCATAGCAATATGGGTTTATATAATGAGAGGGCACTTAGGCGTCATCTCATCTCATCTCGATCTTCTTCTGTTCCTGAGACTGTGGGCAAGTTACTTCCTTGGGCTTCAGTCTTCAATGACAAAAGATAGTGTTTGGACTTAGTGATGATCAAAGCTCTTTCTAGTCCTGCATCCTATGAATGAGGTCAACTGCTTCCTTCTGCAAAGGTCAAGTTGGTCAGTTGACAAGTATTTATTAAGGAGCTACTGTATGTCCTGCACTAGACAAGGAAGGAATAATGGAAGAAAGAAAAAAGAGAGGGAGGAAGGAAGGAAAGAAAGGACAGAAGGAAGAAGGAAGAAGGAAGGGAAAGAAGGAAGGAAGGAAGGGAGGGAGGAAAGAGGAGAAAAAAATAATCATTAGTGCTGTATTACCAGGGATATACAGAAAGGCCAAAGAGACTCTGTTTTCACTCAGGAAAAGTGTCATACAAGACTGTACAGGTTGAATGTCGTCTCCTTAAGGCAGTCCTGTCTTTGTAGTCTGTTCTCAGCACAGGATTTTGTACTTTCTTTTCTTTCTTTTTAGAGCGTGATGCTGGGAACCAAGTCTAAGCAAAAATATTCCCTTTGTCAAGGCACATGGGCACCATGGCTGCCCCTCAGTATCTTACAGTAACCTATTCATGATCCTTCAGCAACCAAGTTCTCGGGCAGTGTCTGACCCAGAATCCAGAGCTGGGCTACCTCAAGGGGTTTGCTCACTGAAGCTATCCCAGCAAAGACTGGGTGACCATTGATTGGAAGTGGTGTACAAGGGATTCTTGTTTGCCATGAATCAAGATAATCAATCTCTGAGATTTTGCACCCCAGGATCTTCTGCGCTAGGTGAAGAGAGAAAAACCAACAGAAAATATGCAGTTCACATTTATGGTCCTGTGGAATGGGCTGTCATTGGGGGCCATGGAGTCATCCTGGACTCCCCACTATCTCTTATCTTCCACATCCAATCTTGTACAAGTTTTGTTGATATCACATTTGCAGCATTTCCTAAATATACCCCCTCCTCTCCAATGACACTGCATTCTCCCTGGGGCAACCCCTCTTTCCCTCCACTTGCATTATTGCAATAAATGTTGTAGAGGGGAATCTGCCTGTCTGAAGTCTTCCCCACCCCCAATCCATCCACTATTCAGTTGATCTTCCAAAAGCATACTTTCAGAAAAGTCACCATCTTACTTAAGAAACTTCAGTGGCTCCCTATTCCTTCTAGGATCAAAACTAATTTCTTTACTTAGCTCTCTCTTGCCTTTTAATTTCTATGGTATCTGATGCCCTACCCTTATGCTCTGCCCCAATTCCTCACATATTCTGTGATTCAGTGTCCCTAGGCTCCTTGCTTTTCCCAGCTGGACATTTCCCCTGGGCCTCCCTCCTGCCTGGGATTCTCTTTGTCACCACTTTCACCTTCTGGCTTCCTTCAAATTCAAGCTATTATCCCACTTTCTAAAAGAAGTCAGTTCCATTCCCTCTAAAATTGTAGTGCCATTCCTCTACTGATCCTCTCTGATTTTTCTTGCAGGGATCTTCTTTATTGTGTAGTTACTTGCCTCCACACTGACATTTCATTAGATTGTGAGCTTCTTGAAAGCAAGGACTGTCTTTTCCCTTTCTTTGTAGCATGAGCCTAGAATACAGTAGGTCCTGAAAAAATGTTGATTGACCAACTGACCTAATATCTCTTTCTTTTTTGGTTTTTTTTCAGAATGACCAGATGGAAATGTACTTCTCCCTTCAAAAGTGTGTGTAACTGTTCTCTAAGATTCTTCTGTGTGAACATGAAAGATGATGACTGTGAGATGTATGTGGCTCACCAGATCTGTAGTCCCGGACAATATGTGAAATCTCAAGGTAAACCTGCTCCATCACCTCCACCCCAGGGACTCAGAACCATTGTGGTTTTAGGCTGCTGCATAGGACATCTGAGAAATTCCCTACCCTCCCTCAGTTCTGATTATCTCTCCACCTTCTCCTGGGAAAACGGTTGGAGCTGGTGTGAGAGGACTGGATCCAAAATTTAGCTCTCCCCTTTTGTTCATGTTATCTGGAGTTTCCTTGACCACTCTGGCCTTAATCTCCTCATCTGTCAAATGAGTCCACTCCTTTGATGCCCAAAACAGCTGCAGAAGTTTATAGAGATTCAACCCAGAGCCAACGTTAAATGAATGGCTGCCAGCCCAGATGTAGACTCAAAGCTAGAATGGTTCTGATGGGCAGCCCCCACCTTCTACTAGTGTTGGTCTAGTTTAGGAGTAGAGAGATCAGTCAATGACAGGACTATTAGGTCAATCAGGCTAATCAATAGACTAAATCGTAATGTTATAGGGAAACCTGAAGACATTGCTACATGTGTCTTTAAGGGGTAGTGTGAAGTGTTCTTCTCGATGATTTCCTGAAGAATATTATCTACAATTTTTTTGATAGTAACTTTAAGGTAGTGGAATAATTCTTCATTTTTTCCCTGTATCTATTTTCCAGGTCAACTGTCTTAACAATGAAGTATTTAACATTTTTACAATTTTTTTATGTTATAGATTTTGTTGAATAGATTCTTGATGCCTTATGGAGACATTAGCTTCCATTAGATTCAGTCTATTTTTCAAGTTCAGTTTTGCATCTCCTTTTCCATTTTCTCAATTCTATTTTAAAAAGAGCTGTTAGTGTTTTTTGAATTTACCCAATTATATTTAAAAGGATTTGTTTTCTTTTGTTACTTTTTGTTGCAAGATGTTAATTTTCTCTTGTGCTTCTTTTCCCAATTTTTCCATTTGATTTTTAAAATCCTTTCTGAACTCTTCTAAGAAGTCTTTGTGGACTGGGGAACTTCTCCTCCAAGGTTTCATATGCAGCACCCCTTCTGTTCTTTTCTAAGGTAGTGTTTTGCCCATCCTTATATCCAAGGTCACTTTCAATAGATTCTGTTTTCTCTGACCTCTCTTACTCAATTTGACATTTGTTACTATCCAAAGGTTCTTGCGCTGGGGGAGGGACTTGCTGTAAAACCTATGGTTGCTAACTGACCTGAAGCCATTGGGTTAGGAACTCCAGGGGGATGCTCAGTGGACTGACCAGTAAGGAATATCAGAGGCTCTCTCTTTGGACCTTCAATGCTGTGGATGTCAGCTGCCCACTCCCTGGGTTATTGGGAAAGGTCAAAACATCTGGGGCTTTCTCTAGGCTGTCTGCTCTGGTAGCCCAGTCCCTGGGTTAAACTGTCTGGCCTGGGTATGTCAGGACTTCACTGTCTGGGTTATTCATCCAGATATGCCATGCTGGCTGAATGGGTGTCCTGGGTCTCTGTTGGAGAACTCCCAACCCCACTGCTGTGCAATCCAAAATGCCAAAGTCTCTGCTCCCACAGAGCACCCTTGTCCTGCTGCTAGTGTACTTGGTCTCTTGTTTCTTCCCTGGATATACTCACACTCCCCCAGTGACAGTGACATTGCTGGAAGATGCTCTCCTCTGTTCTTTTGTGGGTTTTTTGGCTCCAAAATCTGTTAAGAGGTTTTATTAATGTCAGTTCAGAAAGAAACCCAGGAGAGCATAACAAATTTCCTGTCTTTTCTCTGCATCTTGGTCAGAAGTCTCTAAAGATGGTTTTCAACATTCACTTTTATAAAACTTAAGAATTTTGAATTTTTTTCCTTCCATTTGTCCCATCTCTCCTTCCCAAAACAGCAAGAAATATGATAGGTGATTCATGTACAATCCTATTAAACATATTTGCACATTAGTCATGGCATTAAAGAAGAATCAGAGCAAAAGAGAAAAGCTGTGAGAAAGAACCCCCTCCCTCCCAATGAAATGCTTTGATCTGCATCCTCCAATGGGGGAGTCTTTTGGAACTGTCTTGGATCATTCTGATCCTGAGAAAAACCAAGTCTAGCATGGTTGATCTTTTCACAATGTTGTTGTTATTACTGTTCTTCTCACTTCACCAAGCATCAATACATGAAGTCTTGGTTTTTTTGAGAGCATTCTACTCATCATTTCTTACAGCACAATAATAATCCATTACAATCACATGTTACAACTTATTGAGCCATTCCCCAACTAAGGGGCATCCTCTCAATTTTCAATTCTTTGTCAGTTCAAATAAAGTAACTCTAAATATTTTTGTACATGTCAATCCTTTTCCGTAATATCAGGACTTTAGAAAAAGGAGGAAACTCTGGTTCTCCCCAAATCATTGGTTAGTAATCATTTCTGTCATTGTACCACTTGACTCTATTGGAGCATGTCTTCCTCGATGAATCACTAAGTGATATTGACAACACTTCAACAAGGGTTTCTAATTATGGGACTTATGAGGTGAGTCACTGTGAGGGCAAAAGGGAAAGGTGGAGGCACTTTGACAAAACCAAAGTGGGCAATCCCCTTTGTTAAGAAGACCTGACATAAAAAGGCACAAAGGGAAAAAGTATAACAGCAAAATCAAAGTCTTGTCCTTCTTGTCCTTTGAAAATATCTGATGCAATACTCTGATTCAAGTATGGTCTCCGAGTAGTTCTCTGGATCAGATCACTTGTAGACATTCTCTTTCTTTTCATATAAACATATAAGGATATACTTATATTGGTGCAGACGTATGCATACACATTCCACTAAGAATTAATAACAGAAAAATTTTTATAATAAGATAAACTTTAATTTAAAAAATGAACTAATTTAAAAGTTGCCAGATTAATTTCAGTTGTAGCAGAAGACTTTTGGGTGGCATAAATAAATACATTGAGTGATCAGCTTCCAAATAGTGCTTATCAAATAAGTTGTCCTAACCACTCTCCTCTAGGGAAACTGATTATGCCAAAATTCTTCCCTTCAAAGAAAACCGAAGTTGTTTCTGATCGTCTTACTCATTTATAGAACACAGTTTGGCCCTATAAGTTATTGATTTAATATCGAATCATTCTCACATATTTTAAAGCCCTTAGGGACCTTGGTTCGCACACACACACACACACACACACACACACACAGCTCACTAATAACAGGCTAGCTTCTTCCTGTTTGGAATATAAAAAGGATTAAAATGCATGGACAAATCACTCAAATCTTATTTCTGCATCTCACTATAGTACCTCAGATGTAGTTCAGCATCAACCTAAAAGATAAAATCTAATATTATGTTCATAATGATCACTTGGCAATGCCAGTGCCCAAGGGGGACTCTGATTCAGTCAGGAGTGATGCTCCCTGAGACATCCATGCCATCTGGAATGCTTTTGGCTGCAAAACTAAACGGAGGTCCAACCAGGAGATGGCCACCATGGCTGAAGACAAGTTTTGCCTCAAGGACAGACAGAGAGTATGACTTTGTCTTTGGGTTTCACTGTACTCCCAATAAGATAATCAAGTTCCCATATGTCCTAAGTCTTGGACATTCTTACCTTTAGAGAGATTGATTCTTATTCTTGTCTAGTTTCCTCCATGGGCATGTTGGTGCCTGATTCATTGGCCTTAAAAAAAGAGAAGTATAGAGGAAGAAGCAAGAAGTAGTCAACTTGAGTCTATTCCTAATTTTTTCAGTCTGTTCGTGTGTGTGTGTGTGTGTGTGTGTATGTCTGTGTGTTTGTATGATTGTGTTTAACTATAGTTATTCCTTCCACATAACAACTTTCCCTATTGTGGTTTCAATATATCCTGAGTTGGCATAAGAAATTAAATAGGAATTTGGGGGCAGCTTTGCCGAAGCCACAAACTACATGAAAAGATCAGCAGACAACAGCAAAAAAGCTTAGAGATTCAGAAATGTATAAAATAGATGTATAGTATTTATAATATTAACATTTTATCTTTTTTAATACCATAATAATCCAGACCTGTCAAATGAAGGGCCAAAAAAATTTACACAGATTTTCCACATCTCAGGGAGGGCACCTTGTCCATAACCCCCATGATGTGGAAAGGATAATTGAATGATCACTGATCCAGCACTGAAAAATCACATAAGAAATCTGAAACTCGAAAAAAGAAAGAGATTTATCCAGGATCAAAAAACAATTTATTACCCAACACCTCATTTCCCAGACTTCCCATGGCTCTTCCCCATCATAGGATGATAGATAGGACAGAAAGGGACCTTGGAGACCATCTTCCCTAAGTCAAACCTGCATAAGATTCTTTTTTCTCCTCCCCAGAACTTGATTCTTCACCCTACATTTGAAGTCATTCAAGAAGAAGAAGAACCAGTTCCCTCCTTATTGGCCAAGAGCTCAAATGCTTGACTTTTCCTGACTAATTATAGTCATATTAGTCATATTATTATGCCTATTATACATTTGTTATATATAATTATAAATATTTTAATTCATTTAATAGTCCATGACTATTAATCATAACTTATTTATCAGACTAATCAAACCAGACTAATGTGTTGATTCTCCCCTCTGGGGCTAAATGGAACAAGACAGTCTTCTCAGGAGCAACCTGAATTCAACTATCCAGTGTCTTCTTTGCTCCCTTCCTTCTCCAGATTAAACACACCCAGATCCTTCATTCATTCTCATGTGGTAGGAAGACAAGGCCCATCATCATCCTGTCCACCTTCCTTGCTTACCAACATCCTTCCCAAAATGTGATATCTGGAATCCTTGTGCTTTCTATGGGAAGGAGTCTCATATTTAATGGAAAGATGAATTTTGATAGCACTGAGCAAATTGATGCATTCAGGGCTTGTTGTCATAGATCAAGGGACTATGGGAGTGTAGGTCTCAGCTTCAAGAGCTAGAGACCTTCAGACAGAAACAGTAGCATAAAGATGTCAGATCAGTCAAGCCAAGTGATGAGTCAATAAGTTTGGCAAAAGCTACTCACCATGATTTTTCTGCAGAAGGAGGCTGAAATGCAAAGAAGATGACTGTCAGGAAGCAGGAGAGATACATTTTTTTCAGACATAAAATGAAAGGATGAATAGAATTTCAGAAATATCCATCTAGGTGCAGTGGATGGAGCTGTGGGTTCAGAGTCAAAAAGACCTGGGCTCATATGAAGCCTCTGACATTCTGTATGACTGTGGGCAATCTACCAATGAACATGCACTTATTAAATGCCTACTGCTTACCAGGCACTATGGGAGATTCTAGGGCTACAAGTTCAAAGAACAAAACAATCTCTGATCTCAAAGATCTTATATTCCATCAGGGGCACAAGAAATGTCTTTTCTTCAGTCACAGCCCAGGCTTGGTATGCTCTTTCTGCCCTGCTCTGCCTTTATTTAAAATGGCTCAGATGCCACCTTCGCCAAGAGATCTTTCTTAGTCCCTTCAAAACAAATGCCTTTCCTCCTAGGGAGTCTCTCATTTACCACCAAATATCTTAAATATACATTGTGGTCCGCCTTGTTAGAATGTGATTTCTTTGAGAGTAGAGACTGAGGAGTCTTCTATCCCCGAATTCAGCATATTCTATGGTCTATATTGTTATGGTATAGTCTTTTCTCAGTCATGTCTAATTCTTTGCGACCCCATTTAGGATTTTATTGGCAGAGATACTGGAATGATTTGCCATTTTCTTTTCTGCTTCATTTTACAGATGAAAAAATTGAGGCCAGCAGGGTGAAGTGACTTGCACAGGCTACACAACTAGTCAGTGACTGAGAATGCATTGAACTCAGACCTTCCTGACTCCAGATCTAGTGCTTTCTCTACAGTTCCACCTAGATGTCACCAAATGGCTCTAAGCCTCAGCTTCCTTCTCTGTAAAACACAAAGATCTTAACTGAATGATGTCTCAGACCTTTTCACCCTAAAGCTTGGATGTAAGGGATTTAAGGGATCATTGATCCCACTACACTGGGCTTTCATGAAGCTTAGAAAGTGAAATGACTTCTCTGAGGTCCCAGCCCCAACACTCTGTCTAATCTACTCATTATTCAGATTTCTCATCACTTAGGCCTATCACCTCACCCTGAGCAGTGGGAGTACAGGCCAAAAAGGTCATCCATCAGTTCACTCACCAATTATTAACTGAGCCCTGGTCTATTGATCTGGTCATGGCCCCTCTGCCCTAGCTCATCCCCACTTCCATGTTCTGTTCCTTTTAGATTGAGCTTGGGCAGAGGTCTCTGCGTTGCATGACTCATGTATATAAGCAACATTGGGAAGATCCAAGGCCTTCAGATCTACCCCCATTTCTAAACTTAACATAGTGACTTTTGATATTTAGAGGAAATTCTTCAAGTTTCTGTAGGTTCCACAAGGGGAAAGATTGCATCAATCAATGAAAAAAAGTTATTAGGTGTCAATGGTATAACAGTTGCATTTTCTCTTTTGTCTCTTGCTCTCTGTTGCTGTCTTAGTGTCTATCTCTGTGTCTCTTTCTGTCTATCTCTATGTAGTTGCCTCTTGTTTTCATTCTCTCTCTGACTCTTTTATTCTATCTCTAAGTCTCTGTAAATATCTGAGAGTCTCTCTCTCCATCTCTAACTCCTGTCTCTTTTTTCTCTGCCTCTGTGGTCTATTTTAGTTTTATTTTTGCGGGGTGGGAGTGTTTGATGTTTGCAAGACACTAGGGTTAAGTGACTTGGCCAAAGTCACACAGCTAGGTAATCATCACTTATCTGCTGATGAATTTGAACTTAGGTCCTCCTGACTCCTTGGCCCATGCTCTATCCACTGTGCCACCTAGCTACCCCCATCCCTTTTAGGTTTTAATTGATGATTCCATGATCTGAGGATTTGCACTGAAGATTCTCAGATTTGGAAGGTTGAACATTATCTAATCTCTCCCCTCCCTCCCCTCAGTTTACAAATGAGGAACTGAGATTCAGGGAGAACATCAAGGCAATAATTCAATGGCAGAACCAGAATTCAAACTTACCTCTTTTAATGCCAGAGCCAGGACTCTTTCTGAAACAAAGGAACTCTAGGCAGAAAGAAATAGCGTATTCTTCCCCTTTTGTCTGTATTTTGTAATACTAGCAAATGTCTGTGTACCTAGAAGGACTGTACTTAGCAGACAATGTTAAAATAGTTAATGTTTTGAAACTGTTAAACCTTCCCTATCTTGACTCTGTATTAGTTTGCTATATAATTCTGTCTAAACTAGTGTCTTCAAGTTATCTCACCTTAGACTCTCCTAAGTTATACATCATCAATTTCTCAAGGCTACCTTGAGTTAATAAAGACCAGAACTCCCAGTAGAGCTGACACTTTCAGTTAAGGCTTAACCTTAATTTGAGAATTTAAAGATAAAGCAAAACTCTGCATCTCAAACATGTGTAGAAATACAAACTTATGTCAAGCTACATGGTATAGTGGATAGACTATTGGTTTTGGAGTCAGGAGGATGTGAGTTTGATTCCAGCCTCAGACACTTACTAGCTGTGTGAGCTTAGGCAAGTCACTTAGCCCTAATTATCTCATATCCAGAGCCTTCTCTAATCATCCCAATTCTTATCTGGTCACTAGACTCAGATGACTCTGGAGGAGAAAATGAGACTGGTGAACCAGCACTCCCTCACTCAAATCTAATTCATGTGTCATCACCTCCTCTGATGTTATGGTCTTCTTCTTTGAGAATAGTGACAAACATCATTAAACCACCCATTAATTCCTCCTGGCACTTCTGATACTGCCCTAAACCCTCCCCTAACTCTTCCCTGCACAAGAGGTGGGCTACAGTTCCTATAAGAGCTCTGCTCACCTTCTCCAAACTGTTGATTTTAGGTGACCTTAGCTAATCAATCTGGCTTATTTAGTTACTGCTGTATTCATTTTCTTCTCCCCTCTCCCTTTACCATTCTTAACTGTCCTTGATGACCTCCTGAAGCAGTTTTTTCTTTGTTTAAACTTATACCTTGCTAAAGGACTTTATGAACTAACATAACTTTTTGAAGTAATTTGTGAATTAAAATTCATACCTTTTCTTCCCTTCCTGGGTCAGAAAGTTTTATGATTTCCTCACTTAAAAGAACCACAGCTGACCTCTGAGATCTGGCTGCATTTTCTCTAGATCACAGCATCTTTTTTGACTTCATGACCAGCATGAATGTTCAGCTACATCCAACACTGCATGTATCTGTTCTCCAGGCTATTTCTGTGCCAATATGAAAGATGATGATTGTGAGATATGTGTGCCTCACAGAGTCTGCAATCCTGGACAATATGTGAAATCTCAAGGTGAACCTGCTCCATCACCATCTATCTCAGGGAGCCAGAATATTATATCTTTAGGCTACTGAACTGGAAACCTGAGAAATTCCCAACTCTCCTTCAGCTCTGGTTGCCTCCTTCCCTTCCTGGGAAGATGGTTGTATCTTGTATAAGAAGACTAGATCCAAAACTCAGCTTTGCCCTTATTGTCCATATCATCCTGAGGTTATGTGACATCTTCGGGCCTCAGTTTCCTCATCTATCAAATGAGGGAGTTGGATGATATGACTTCCAAAATCTCATCCAGATGGAAATTTATAATTCCATGAAAATGAAGCTTGATTTCAAGTTCCCTGTCTTATCTTCATGGACCTCAGTCTGGGACAAATTTGGAATTTGGGATCTGGAAAATGCCAACCAAGGCCATTGTATTGGATCTTCCTCTAAGGTGTTTGGGGGCACAAAGTGACTCTGAATCTTTGTTTTGTCTTTTTAAATGAAAGATTTTTTTAGTAAACAAAAATCCTCTTTCTCTCCTCACTTTTCAGGCCCCGCACCTCCTATGCTTGAAAATAAAAACAAAAATTTTTATAGCAAATTTTATGTGTATTCAAAAAAACCCCGCCTTTATGTACTGTCCATGTCCAAAGACAATGTTTGTCTCCATTAGCACCCTAAGTCCATCACCCCTCCATCAGGAGGTGTGGGGGGGCATGTTTCAACATAAGTCCTCTGGAACTGTAGTTGGTTGTTCCAATTGATCTGAGTTAAGTCTTTCTACATTGTTTGGCTTTGTAGTAGTGTTGTTACTGTATAAGATATTCTCCTGTTTCTGCTCACTTCAATCTGTATTACTTTGAACAAATTTTCCCATGTTTCACTGAAATCATCCATTTCATTCATCCTTTTGGTGCAATAGTATTGCCCTACATTCATTTACCATAAATTGTTCAGTTCACAGTGGTATCAGTGAATCAAAAGACATATATAGTGGAATAACTTTAGAAATGTACTTACAAAATACTTTTCAGATTGTCTGGGTCAATTGTTTGTACTTGCCAATTTCCTTTTATGTTGGTCTTCTCAATCATCTGAGTATTAAGTGGAACCTCACAGTTACTTCAATTTGTATTTCTCTAATTATTAGAGATAGAGGATTTTCAAAAATTATGGCTATTGATAGTTTGAATTTCTTTCTTTAAAAACTATTTGTTCCTATTATTGGAGAATAACTCGTTATATATTTGAATTGGTTTTATATATATATTGAAAATGATACTTTTATTTTTGGTGTTTTTTAAGGTTTTTTGCAAGGCAATGGGGTTAAGTGGCTTGCCCAAGGCCACACAGCTAGGTAATTATTAAGTGTCTGAGGCTGGATTTGAACTCAGGTCCTCCTGACTCCAGGGCCTATGCTCTATCTTCTGTGTCATCTAGCTGTCCCAAAAATGATACTTTTAACAGATAAGTTTGCTACAAACATATCTCATCCATGCTCCTCTCCAGTTGCCTGCTTCCTTCCTAATTTTAGCTATATTGGTTTTTGCATGTGCAAAATCTTTTTTAATTTTACATAACTGAAACTGGCCATTTTATTTTCTGAGATTTTCTTTCTTCCTCTTTGGTCATAAACTTTTCCCTTATCCACTGATCTGAATGTTAATTTTTTCACTGATCCTCTCATTGGTTTATTATGTGCGCTTGGATTCTTGATGCTGATTCTCAAAGAATTCAAATTCTGGCAAATACTGCTGAGTTGCAGGCTTCAAAAGTAGGACCACAGGTCTGGTTTTCTAGAAGTCTATTGACTGAGGCCTAATTAAAGAGGGAACTCAGTCCCATGTAGGCCTCAGGGGATGGATATTTTAGATACTACTCTGAAAGACAATCTGCTTAAATAGAAGGTGGGGGGGAAGAGGAACCAACTTACC
This sequence comes from Macrotis lagotis, assembly GCF_037893015.1. Lineage (NCBI taxonomy): Eukaryota > Metazoa > Chordata > Mammalia > Peramelemorphia > Peramelidae > Macrotis > Macrotis lagotis. Next base: position 895,344,658 of record NC_133658.1, read on the forward strand.
CAAAGTGAAGATACTTCAGATATTGAAGGAGTGATCTGTTTGACCAAGTAAGTCACTCATTGACCTTTCTGGGCCTCGGTTTCCTCTCCTGTAAAAAGAGACATCAGGACTCAATGATCTCTTAAGCAAGTCTAAAGCCTTAATCCTGTGTGTGGTTTCAGAAAACTAAAATAACAATGTAGAAACAAGCATTTATATCACACTTAAAGTATATCAGATGTTGTGCTAAGTGCTTTACAAATATTACTTGAAAGGTAACTGTATCTTTATTCCCTTTTTACTGTAGGGAAAGCAAAGGTTAGGTGACTTTTCCAGGGTGATACAGCTAGTATGATTAGTTCATGGTTGGAGCTGAGGCCATTACACCTCTGAATGTATAGGAAACTCTCTATTCTATACAACTTGCTTTTAGGCATAAAAGAAGTTAAACGTGTCTTTTTCAAAGCTGTTCTGCTTTTCTGTACTTCCTTCTGGTCTTCCTTCTGTTGACTAGTCCCCATTGTTGTCTGTTCCTTAAACTGAACTAAAATCTGCCTTTGAGAGACTTCTCTCCATCACTCCAGGTTCTCTACCCTCTGGGATCAAGCTGAATGATGTTACTTCTCTTCTACTTAATCCTCCTTTAAATATTTGAGACAACCTTTGATCTCTCCTTCAGTTGCTCCTCACATCCATGGTCTAGAACCCTGGTTGTCCAAGTAATATGTACAGGGCTTTAGAGTCAAGAGAACCTGAATCAGATGGTATGGGTGCTGCCTACCTGTCCTTGGACCAGGGAAATCATATTTTAAAGTGTTGGTCCATAGGAGATGGTTGAGGCTACTTCAGCTATTAAGGAGGCACTGCTTGAAGTTCTTCCAGCTTAGAATCTATGACTCTGTTTCCCCTCTTGTGGAAGCTCTTCAGTTAAGCCAGGAACTTCCTACCATGGGACCCTGAACACAATTCTTCAGAAGTGGACTGACCAGGACCATGAACATGGAATGGGATTATAGAAGTTCCTTTGTTTTAAAGTCACCTTCATTGCCCAAGGCTGGATCATTATGGCTGGTCTTCCAGTTGCCTTACTGACTCACATGGAATGTTCAGGGAGTTCATATTTTTCATATTGATTATTATCCAGCTCCATTTCCTGTCCAGGATGGTGGCATGATTAGGTGGATAGTGACTCTGGAACTAGAGGTCTGGGTTAGGTGGTGAGCTTGGGTTACTAGGAGGATGATTGTGCCCTTGACAGCAATGGGCAAGCTAGTAAGGGGTGGGTGACTAGGAAGATAATGACTTTAGTTTTGGATATGTTGAGTTGAGGTGGCTTTGCAAAATACAATTTGAGATGTCCAAAGGGTAGTTATGGGAGATTGCTGTGCAGGTAAGAGGTTAAGTCTAGATAAATTGGAGATTATTTGCATAGAGATGGACATTGAATTATTTTTTAAAATTTTTTTGCAAGGCAGTGAGGGATTAAGTGACTTGCCCAAGGTCAGATAGCTAGGCAATTATTATGTATCTGAGACTGTAATTGAACTCAGTTCCTCCTCCAGGGCCAGTGCTCTATCCACTATGCCACCTAGCTGAACCCAATCATTGAATTCTTTGGAAGCTGCTGAGATCGTTTAGAAGGCTAAGAGAAGAGGGGCCAGCATAGAAACTTGGGGTACACTTTCAATGAAGGGGCATGCTTTGGAATGAGAAGCAGCAAATGAGACCAAGGGCCAGTCAGTCAAGTAGAAGAACCAGGAGAGAATAAATTGCTTTACCTCCTTGAGCCTCAATTTTTCCATCTATATATCTACAAAATGGGGTTGGATTATGATCTCTGAGATCTGCTCTAAATTGATCAAGCTATAGAAATGAAACCTGTGTTTTTTTTTTAGCTCTGTGTCCAGTCTGCTTTCTACTTTTTCTGACTGCAAGGTCAGTGTCCATTCATTTTATTATGCTCAATGAGAAAAAAGTAGGCAATTTCATGAAACTGTGTAGGGTATTTATATAATATAAATATTTCATTATATTATAGTTATATAATATTAAAGTATTTATATCATAAAGATAAAGATACAAATACCTAACTTGGGAAGAGGATTGAGGGAGAGGGGACATCAGAAAGGTCTAACAATTCTATCTAAGAACTGAATGGGATAAAGTCTGAGATTTCTTCAGTAGAATATTATAGATTAGAAATAGTTGAGCAGTGTGTTATGTCTCTTCTGCCCCTCCTCCCCTGACAAGCAACTTAATGTTACTTTGACTGAAATGTAAAGAGTAACCTGACCCTGTCTTATCTGGATTGAAGTCCAGATGTTTCTACATTCTTTGTCCTGGAGGGGGACAACATGTCTCTCTTTGAATTATATGATTTTTCTTTAGAATAATTTATGCATCTAGATTGTGAAGACCATATTCCTCACTAATGAGGATGAGTCGGTGAGGGGTGAGGGAATCACATTAGGATAAATAGATTTTGGATTCCTTGCTTGGGTATCTCTCTCTCTCTCCTCTTCTTTTAAGACAGAGTTGGGGGGGTCCAATTCTTGATCATTGAATAAGATTTTTCTCTTTATAACTTGAGAAATCTCTGAATTTTATTTAAGTGAGCAGATTCATCTCACACAGTTAGGGGCTCACCTCAGACATTGCATGCCCATTGGGGGCCATTGCCCTCTCAGAACTTGGAAAAAAGGTGTCCCTGCCAAAATTTGGCAGTTTGCCATTTTCTGGGGGTCTTGTGCAAGTGAACTGAAGCAGAGAGACTCAATAAGAAGAGAAAAGCAAATCCCCGGAAAAAACCTGACAGGTCAGTGGGGACAGCAGTCAGTAACTTTTGTGCACGAAACCCATAAGAAGGTAAGACCTTGGAGTCTGCTAGATTCCTGGAGGGTCAGGACCATTTAGGTGACTGAGGGTTGGAGGTGACCCCACCATATTGGGTGTAAGAGACTTGGATCTAAAGGCATTTGATCCTGGGAGGTCTCTGTCAATATTTAAAATAGGAAGAGCTCAGTTCTAGCTCGCCCCCCCCCCCCCCCCCGCAGTAAGTAAAGCAAATAAATATAAAGGGGAAAAATAAGAAGAAAATGACTAAGTATTATTGTCTTCTATGGGGAAATAAAAGTATAAGAGAAAGAACACATTTGGTCTGCCTTTGGAAAGGAAAGATTGTCAGACACTACACTGAAATCTCCTCTTGCGGCATTCCTGAGAAATCTAGAATTTGCCATTGGCCTGTGCTTGTTGCTATATGTTGAAATTGTCGGTGTAGAAAATTCTGTTTGTGTAATCTGTGTTTGTGCCTAGTCTGTCTTTATGTGTTTATATTGTCTACTTACTTGTTTTTATTTGTTTTTACTTGGGTTCCTCTATTGATTTGTTAAATGAGGAGAAAAGTTCCCCTAAAAATTTCCTTGGGTTGCCTCTTTTAAATTTCTGTTCTTTGTTATGACCCCTCCCTCCTCACTCCTGGCTTATCTCTTGGGCACTTCCAAGAAGAATATTTTATTTTTATTTTAAAAAAAAGGAATGGATTATGGTGTTAAATTGACTGAGGCCAAACTACTCACCATACTATTTTACTATTAGGAGAAGGGCGCCTCCATTCCTTGTTTATGTTCCCTTCTCTTTCCCTTTCTCTGTGATTCTGTTCTGCCAAAGTGTTTTTCCCCTCCCTCCCCCTTGCAGAAGAGAGAGTTACTTCAGGAAGAATTAGTAAAGTAAGTGTTAAAAGGGACCTTATTTTGAAGTTAAAGAAACAGGAAAGAGACAGTGAATATTACCAAATATGTAAACAAATAAATCATAAAAAGAAATGCTATTTTAATTTGAAAAAAGTTGTGGAAAAATAAAGTTCAGAAAGACAAGAGAGTCAGGTTAATCCTAAAGTATATAATGTGGAAACCAAGATATGCCAGTATAGGGGAAATTAAATAGTTAATTTTTTTCCCAGAATGATATGGTAACATTAGAACTTTAGGAGTTTATCAATATAGATTCTGATAATGTTAGTTATTACAAAAAAAATTATGGTTCATGTAAGGATTTAAGAATAGAAGATCACCCCCCCCCAGAGGATTATCCCTCTATAAAAGTTATTCAGTTTACTCCATTTGAAGAAAGGGGACAGGGAATATTCTAATTAGGCTAAGGGATTTTTGAATGACTGTTTGCTTTCTCTAAGGTTTTAGCAACTATAATCAAGAAGTGTTAAATATTAAAACCTTGGAATGAAAATATATTGTGAAAAGTGGAATCATATCTATGGTCTATAATAGCTGGATAAATTATGTGACTCTAGTTCAGAATAGTATAAATTAAAATCAAGAAGAGCAAATGAAAAAGAATGGTGGAAGAATATATTGAGGGAAACTGTAAGCTGTATAGTCTGAGTCAGCAGTTTGGAAAGAACTGGAAAGAAAATTCAGACATAGAGACAATTGGGCCTTTTGAATCATTTGTTAAGTATGGAAATTGATAAAAACATGTATAGAGCAGGGTTGACTTTGTACATGCTTTTATCAATTTCCATACTTAACAAATGATTTGGGAACTTTGGAAACTTGTGATTTACAAATCATTGTTTAAAAAAAAAAAGAAAGTATAGAACTAAAAGTCTATAGGGAGATATGTGTTTATATGAGGTTGGGGTGATTTAAAAATTGCATTAAACTTCTACTTTTGCAACATTTGGCAGTGAATTGATTGGAACAGTAATAAACCACATAAAGTGAAAAGTTGCTATGAACTCAATTGCTAGGTAAAAATTTTATTATGTTATTATTGATTCTATAATGTGCTAATCTAAACTGAATTAAGGAGTTTGTAAAAAAAAAAGTTTGAGTTTTGATCCTGATGTTTTATGGCCCCTCCAGAATCATGGGAGTCAGGCCAGACTTGTGAGTTATAGGCTTAATCAAGCTTTAGAATAACTAACAAGGGGAAGGTAATATTTTACTGATTGGGATGTAGTTCATGTATTTGGGAAAAATCTGGAGTGAGTGAGTATTGATAAACAGTAAAGGTAGAGAATTAGTACATGTCACTTTGATATCTCAAATTGTGGGGAATCTCCAATTCCCAGAACACAGAATGTTCTAATATTAAGAAATCTTGGTCAGTGAGGATAGTAAGCTCTTATAAGTGAGAGCATTGAGAAGTTAGAATTGCATTGATGAAGATAAGAAGAATTTGCAAACTTTTTAGGCTTTGAAAAGAAAATGATTTAAAGCTACTTTGAATATGACTTTTGGAATTTAAGAAAGGTATAAAGAAAATCTTGTAGTTATAGGAAGGGACTTTTTTAGCAACAGTTGGTCTTAAGAATTCTTTGTATTTTAAAGTTTTAGGGAGTAAAGTGAACACACATGTAATTGAAATTTAGTAAACTTTGTATAAGTACTTTTTGAGACTTTAAAATTGTTTTTTTGTAATAACAAACTGTGAATGAATTGAAGTTTCATCTATCACATTTGTAAAGATTTGTTATTTAAAAAACACAAACTAGAGAACACCTTACCAACAAGTTTATATCTCTCAAGGTCTTTTTGGCCCAGAAAATATGTGAAAGGCTTTGTTTTTCACCTCCTGTTTATGAAAGGGAATATAGATGTGTGAGATCAATGTAGCTTATTTATTATCTGTTAAAAAGAGAAAATCATACATATAGCTGTAACACTGTCATGAGTTAAGTGTACACTGGGCTTTTGAAATTATTGTGTAAAACTAACATTGATAGAGGATCCTATTTTCTTTGAATATAGAAGTATAGCCAAACATCCAGCCGACAGGGAGGCCGGGCAGGATAAAGGCTCAGGCAGCCGCATGGGAAGGGTCCAGGCTGGGCAGCCACGCTCCTTCTTCTGGAGCTGTCTGGATGAGAGCTGGAGCCGGAGCCGGGGACAGCAGCCCTCCACGCCATGGCCTCTAGCACGCAGGGCCAGTGGCTTGGCCATGAGCGCCCAGCATTTCTGGGACCAACTGCGGGGAGGCAGCTCAGAGGTGGACTGGTGGGAGGACAATTATACCATCATGCCAGCCATCAGGGAGTTCTACAACACCATCAGCACTTATTTTTTATTTTGCCGCCCATCTGCATGTGCTTATTCTATCAATATGCAGCATGCTTCAACAGTGGCATATATTTAACATGGACGCTACTTGTTTTTGTTGGAATTGGATCAGTTTACTTCCATGCAACTCTGAGTTTCCTGGGTCAGATGCTTGATGAACTTGCTATTCTCTGTGTGTTGATGTGTGCCCTGCCTATGTGGTTCCCCAGAAGGTACTTACCAAAGGTCTTTAGAAATGACAGGGGAAGGTTCAAAGCTGTGGTCTTTGTCCTATCTGGAGTCACTACATGTCTTGCATTTGTGAAGCCAGCCATCAACAATATTTCTCTGATGACTTTGGGCATTCCATGTACAGTGCTGCTCATGGCAGAACTAAAAAGGTTTGCCAACTTATGGGTCTATAAACTGGGTCTCTTCTCCAGGCTTTGGTGGACTCCAGCTCTCTTCTGTTGGATCAGTGACAGGGTCTTCTGTGAACTCTGGTCCTCCTTCAACCTCCCCTATCTGCATTGTGTGTGGCACATCCTCATTTGTCTGGCTGCCTATCTGGGTTGTGTCTGCTTTGCATACTTTTACACTGCATCAGAGATCCCGGAACAAGGTCTTGTCATCAAATTCTGGCCTAGTGAAAAATGGGCCTTCATAGGAGTCCCCAATCTCTCCCTCCTATGTGCCAACAAGAAATCTCCAGTCAAGATCACATGATGTAAAAGTTCAGTAGCTCTGGAATTTTCCTATTTATTTTTTCTCACTTACTGTGCTTAGTTAATGATCATGAAAGCCAGGGAGACATGAGTCTGCCTCTTTTTATTTGTTTGGATTTTTTCACTCTTATCTGTTCAGAACTTGTAAGAATTCAACAATGTACAGTAAGAAATGCATTTTTTCCCTTTAAAAATGCATTTTTCCTCTTTCCAAAAATTGGGTTTTGGTGTTTTTTGTTTTTTTTGAGAATGAAAATACTTACAAGTAGAATTTAGGTTAGTCCTGGGAGCTTCTTCAGGTTTTAATTTTAGATGCCCACTATCCCTTACTACTGGCTCATGAATCTTAAAACACTGTGATAATAAAATGTCTTGTTAGAAAAAAAAAAG